>NW_024582608.1:131900-204592 GCF_018398535.1 Haplochromis burtoni
AACTCCTGTAGTTGACGGATGATACCACCATCATCGATCTGATCCAGAACAGCAACGAGTCTGCATACAGGCAGGAGGTGCAGTCAGAACCACCGGAAGCTTAACCTGTACAAGACTGTGGAGATAATATTATATTATTATTATTATTATCCTAGGTTGCGGTTATGGCTGTTAAGGTCTTAGTTCTTAGGTTTTGTCAAAAGGTTTCACTGTGTTCCATGTTGTGTCCACTCTGTGCCTTTCTGTCCCACGTTTCAGGTCTCTGTGTTCTGTCTCCCTGGTCTCTATCAAGTTTACATGTCTAGAGTTCAATCAGTGTGTTTCCTGTTTTACTTTGAAGGTCCATGTCTCATGTCAGTGTTTCTAGTTTTGCTTCCCTTGTCTCGTCCAGGCTAATTACTCCCAGCTGTGCTTTCCTTCTGTGTCTCATTTTCCTCGTTATACCTCGGTGTATTTAAGCCCCATGTTTCTGTTTGTCAGTGCCTGCCAAGTTTGTTTTGTATATTCAAGTTTAGTTTTTCTTGTGTCCAGCATTAAAGCTGCCATTTTGAGTTTAAGTTTTGCCTCTGTGTTGAGTCTGCATTTTGGGTCCTTTTCTGCCTCCCTGCACACAGACCTTGACAAATCCACCTTTTCACTGAGTTTCAAGTGGTCTTCATATACTGTATACCCTAGGCCCAGCAGAGTTTGTACTTCTAGCAAGTTCAACCTGCCACAAGAGCTGTTGGTCATCTTCTACACTGCCATCATCCAGTCTGTCCTGTGCACATTAGTCATTGTCTGGCTCAGTTAAGCCCTGACACAGGACAAGGCCAGACTGCAACAGACAACCAGGTCTGCAGAGAGATCACCAGTCCTGATCTGTACACGTCCAGGGTTAGGAAACAGGAAGAAAACATCTGCAGACCTCTCACATCCTGGACATAAACTGTTCAAATTCTTCAAGCTGCCACTCTGTGAAATAACCCACTGTTATCATTCACGTCCTACACACATACAAGTTGCACTACTCAATTTGTACTATTAAGATGAATATCTAAGGTTCATCCAAAGTTGCACCGTTGAGCCTATTTGTCATTTATGCCCAATTTATAGTTTGTCAATATCCTGGCATCTGGTAGGAGATATTGGTTCATGAAATCAATAATAGTGTGAAACAGCTTTGTTTCAGAGGCAATAAGGCTGCTAAACTCACTGTAACATTCACAAAATAAGCCATCTTTTATACATATTTATTTTTAATCTTTCCTTGTGTTTATTTCTTTGTGTTGTGTGGTCTCCATGTTGCTCAGATCCTGGCCCTGAGAAACACAATTTTGTCCCAGTGTATTTGAGATATGATTGGAATTGGAAAGGCAACATGCAACTCCAACAATCTCCATGAGTGTACGTGAAAATCTTCAGCAAAGTATTGATTAGTAGCTTTAACACTCAAAAGTACAACAGAAATGCTCCTTGGAATGTTAGCATTTTGAAGTGACATGGTTTATTTCTTTTTAGATAGAATTGTATTTTAATCCCTTGGGTCGGTTCCTCTGGGAAATTTAGTAATTTTGTACCAGATCATTTAGCTAGTTTTAAGGTGCTGTAATGACATCGCTTTTGAATTTATTTCATCTAATATATCTGTGTGTGTATTCTTTCTTTTGTCTTAAAATAAACATGTTAGTCCCTCAAATGTTTATACATAAATGTGTGTGAACAGACTTTTCTCTATCTCTTGACATAAATCCTGAGATGAAGATCACAGATTTGTGCTGTCTGCCTTGGAACATACATGTTTGTGTGTCTGTAGCAGAGAAACTGAAACAGGAAAGAGTTGTGACTTTAAACTGTGGTTTTCACACCAGGGTGTTAACTGATACTTCCTTTTGCTTCTTTTCATAAATGTTTGTAATGCAGACTATAGTGATAAATGTACATTGCACGATATAGAAAAACTAAAAACATAAAATAAACAGTTGACATTAATCCTGAGATAAAGAGCACAGGTTCAGGCTGTCTGCCACGCTGTTCTTTAGTATAAAGCACCAGGTCATGTCATCAACAGTAAGTTAAGCCTATTTTAAGACATCCGCTACTCAGTGCAGTTTGTGTCAGGCAGGCACAGACAGACATACTTGATGAGATAAATGATATGATATTCAACTTTTAGGGGTTTACATAAGTATCTAGTGCTATATCTTTGTTTTAAAAGAACAAACAAACAAATAAAAAATCCTCAAAATAATATTCTTAACACAACTTGGAAAAGGAGTATCTGGACAGTTCAGAATATAACAGGGAGCTATAGTGATAGATAGTTACACATTTACATGATAAATAAGAAAGTGCACATAGTATGTTCATAGTGTCAATGCAGAGCTACACACCAGGGCCACTGCTTCATCCACGAATCTGTTTTGGTGTTTGGTTCAAACTGCATAAGGTCAGAGCAGCCTTTATGGACCTGAGAATCACCAAACGCTGCAACTCTGAAGTAATTTGTTGTGATTGTGTTTCTTTTTTGAGGAACTGATATAACAATGGATGATTTAGTTGTACTTGCTGTTGAAGAGTTGAAAAACTCTGCCAACTGGAGGCTTTCAGGACTCTTAGTGTCAATTTGTCTGGTCCAGCCGCACGTGACACACACACACACACAAATGTTGGCATGCACCACCAGCTGTTCATAGCGAACACTACAGGCTAATCGGATATTAAGAATTAAGTGGTTTATCTGCATTTTTTACATCCAGTTCTCATCTATTGCTCAGGTTATTGTGGCTCCTTGTCCTGGTACATGTAAATGAAAAGTACACAAAAAATAAGAATGAACATTTTTTAATAATATGAGAGAAAGGGTATAGCAAAGCATACTGTTAAATCAACATAAATATCAATTGAAATCAATGTAATGCTCAGTAACTGCATTCACAATAAGTCTAGTACTTCTAGTACTTTAGTTGAGTAAAGAGAGATTCTAACAATGAATTCAACATGATTTCTTTGATCAACATAGTTCAATCAATTGGCAATTTGATTCTGATTGCCCATAATAAATGAATTCCCAGTGTCATAGGAATTACGCACAACTCCTCTGAGCTTGGATAGAGCTCTGACTAACGTGAAAGAGGCGAAGATTGGGAGGAAGTGTTTTGAGTAAAGGAGTCTGGAAGGGAGAATGACAAATATGGAGTGAGATTTAAAACACGTAGACTGGAGGCTGATTGGCTTAAAGATGGAGGGCAGAGAGATGATTGGTACAGACCAGTGATGTCAGCAATGAGCTTGATAGCGTGACAAAGTGGAAGTGGTGAAAAGCAAATACTAGCCAGTGAACACTCAGGTAGTAGACAGATGTATAGTTACAGATCTTCCTTATTACGCATAAGCTTCATTAATACTCAATGCAAATAACTTCTTCCATCATTCTCGCCGCACAACGGAAAAAGACAAGAGCGTATCACCCAGGTGCCAGTGAGAAATTCACAGGCAACAAACTGTAAAAGAGACATATTTTAAAAGTGGTGAGTGACTTCTTTGACTGTTGTCAGGGCATGTAAACAGTTGGCCTATATGCATGTATAAACTCCTGTTGATCTACTATGTAGATAATCCATACACACATAATCTATATTATCCAAGTGAAGTGTTTATTAAAGTGTCTATTTCTAGATAAAACTGAATTTGTCTGCACACTACACATGCACAACACGAAATAATAAATGTTTTTGTTGTTTCTGATATTCTGATTCTGTCTCAACAGAAAATGATTTCGATCTACGTGATCACAGTAGCTTTGGCAGTGACTGCTGTGGGACAAAGTACACATCAACTTTTTAATAACCTAAGCGCATATTTTGAAGTCATTCATAAAACAATTTTATTAAACAATGGAACAATTAATTTTTGTCATTTTAGCTTAATATTTAATATGTGGTCTGGTGTTTTTAGGGATATAAGTTTTGTCAATAATGATAAATACAAATGTTTTATATACAGCAATTTCTATTTATTAAACAAATGACATTATTAATTTCTATTTTTGCATGCCATGTCTTTATTTATTCATTTTCTTACCAGGGTCTTCAGAATGCAATCTAACTGAACCTGGACCCCAGACGTGTTCTGGAGTTTTAGGAGAACCACTCGTTTTTTACATACCTACTAATCCACATATGAAGACAAGCTTGAAAAAGAGTACAGAAAACATTTTAACCTTAATAAATGATAAATTATTTGTTCTCAATGAAAAATACAAGAATCGTACTACAGTCTCCGCAAATGGAACATTGAAGCTCGAAAAAGCAACAAAACATGACTCTGGAGAGTACAACATGGAAACACACAGTTCTACTGACGGCGTGTTATTGCACACAGTTAACATCCATCTACATATACTCGGTAAGACTAAAAACATATTCTCTTCAAATTGATGTGCAGTAACATAAAAACAAAATGTGTTACAGATCTAAAACCAGAAATTAAAAAAAAGAAAAAGAAATTTCCTCATCTTGAAAAAGGATGAAAGTGTTAACAGTGTGTGTCAGGTCCAAAATTCAAAACCTGTAGTTTGTTAGACAGTTTTTGCAAATACGTACATGAACAGAGTTTTCATATTATGTCGATCATTGTTATTGCTGCTGGCTGTACATTATATGAGAGTGGTCAAATTAATATTGATTTTTGTGCACACATTTCAAACACATGTGTACGCACTTATAAAGATTATATAGCAAGAGATGATCTGGCAGTTGATCTTGTGTTGCAACTGGTACTGCCTCTGTAAGTGACTATATGTTTGTCTTTCAGCTCCTGTGTCAGAACCAGCTGTATCTCAGGTGTGTTTGTCACGCAAACAGATGACAGTCAGCTGCTCCTCTGAAGGAGATGAAGCAGAATTAATTTTGTCTGTGGACAATAAGACAAAATTACAGCCTACAGCCAACGGTAAAGAAAACAACAACATTTCAAATGTCACCATCAACTTACCTGGTCAGCTGATGGGAAACCTGACATGTGTTGCTCAAAACATTGTCAGCAGAGAACAAACAATCATCCACCTTACAAGCTGTGCAGGTAGTGTTCTTTAATGTATTTTATCAAATTAAAAGTTAAGAAAGAAAATATCTTCAAAATTGAAAAACACGCTATATTTATTTTGTCATTTTGTTGAGCAAAATGTCTGAAGATTTTGCAAAATTTGCAATCTGCATTTTTTAAATACATTTTGTGGAGACCTATATGAACAAACTTCCTGGATTATATTCATAATGGATCTTGATATATATTCTTTCATGCAGTATTGCTGGTTATTTATTGTATTTTTTCAGACACATACATAACTACTACCTAGTATCTACATGTATCTCTCATTTAGGTGTACATAGGCCTTACAGTTTGCAGTGCTGTCAGTGAATGTTATATTGCAACTGACACTGCTGACTATATTTGTCTTTCAGCTCTTGTGTCAAAACCTGCTGTATCTCAGGTTTGTTTGTCACCAGAACAAAAGACAGTCAATTTTTCCTCTGAAGGAGATGAAGTAGAGTTCATCTTGCTTTTAGATGATAACCTGTTGATAAAAACCCAACCCAAGATTGCAGAAAACCACAGCATTTCAAATGTTACCATCAGCTTACATGGTGAACTGATGGGAAAGCTGATGTGTATCGTCCAAAACAATATAAGCAGAGAACAAACCATCATCCACCTTATAAGATGTGCAGGTAATATAAAAAAAAAAGTTCTACTTAAATATTCATTTATTTTATATTTTTAATTTTTTTGTTTAGTTTATGTATTTATAGGCATTGTTCTAAATTAAGTTATTTATGTAATTAGAACAATGTTCTATAGACCAGTTACTTTACAGATACTGAAACATAAATTGCAAGTGGCTTGAGGCCTTGAGGCATTGAACAAACCGTCATCCACCTTATAAGCTGTACAGGTTTGTATTTCATGGAAATATAAAAAAAAATTTATCTATAGCTTCCACCTGTATGGATAGGTTGGGTTTCAGAAATTTAACAGTCTGCTGTATTAAAAGCAAGGACAAATAGTACAGCGAATTGTTGTAACTCTTTATGTACCATCCAGCTTATTTACATGATCTCAACTCTTAAAGCATACATATTTGATTTTTCTAGGTACAAATTCTCCAGTTTCTGTGGTGATTGTGGTTGTACTAACAAGTGTTGCCGCTCTACTTCTCACTTTACTTTTTACTGTTAATAAAGGTAAGAGATGTTATCTCATGTCTTTATTTGTCTCTTTGAGTTCTGAAAATTAACAAAAACTTTGTCAAATCAGTATGTATGCACATATACAGTATATTAAACATTAAAGAAAGTAATATAGTAAAGCAGGAAAATTATGTTTGATGAATTATTTCTGTTACATCACTACTGTGCGGTATGATACTTTAACACTTGGACTGTTTTTACAAGCTTTTAATGCATCAATAACACGATGTGACGACACCACATTTACATTTCTGTTGTTACTTCTTTCAGATGTTGCTGTAAATAACATTTTTTACTCCAAAATTGTATATGAAGAAAACATCACTCACACAAAGGTCACAGCCAGATAAGGGAGTCAGTCTGAGGGCTTTCTTATTTGGAGGAAACAGTGCGAACTAATTTTTGCCTCATAACTTTTGCACTGTCCACTTCCTGCTGTGACAAAACAAATTTCCCACGTGTGGGACTAATAAAGGTTATCTTATCTTATCTTATCTTATGAACCACCACGCCACCATGCTGCCTCTGCTCATACATTATTACTTATTTACAAGTAGATAATCTGCACATTTATAATTTTTATTCTTTTTAATAATGTTTTACAGTTCTGCTTGGTAGTGTATGTTTTGATGTGTATGATAAAATATAGATCATATGAGATATCCTTGGATATTAAAACAAGGCTCTGGTCAGCAGTGTTGGTGCTTTGCCTACATTGTGTTTTGTTTAGAAAATGTGAGCCGTGCCTCAAGCATCATAGCTACTCTTCACAATGTGACCTTAGAAACCACAAACTATATCCTGTTTTCACTGAGCTGCTAAACCACCACTGCTGTAGCTGCACAGAGGTCAGTGTGCAACTACAGAATCGGTATCATGCATAACAATGGCTTGTTTGTTCATTATTACAAATCATAGTAGATGATCCATAATAATAAATGCTCACTCATTCTTATGAAGCAACAATAAGAAAAACATGAAGGGCACACGAGGCAGCTGGCAATGAATTTACACATTATCCTGTTTCATTGTGGAAAGAACTCTAATTGACTAAGTAACATTTTAATTAAAATATTTTATGTGACACAAATGCAGCAGTGATAAGAATGTTTGTTGGTTGTTTTATCCATAAAAGTTATTACAACAAAAGCAAGCATAACAGATAAGAGAAATAATGCTGCATTTTACTTAATACACAAGTTGATTTTTTCTTTCTTTTTTACATTTTCTTTATTTGTATTACTTTATCATTATCAATTGGTCTGTGACAATCTGTAATGTTGGCTAGTATAGGGAAAGAACAGTGCAAGACAAGACGAAGCTTGATTTGCATTTAATGCAGTGATCAGCACTGACCACATGATGGGGCCAAAAGCATTTCTATTAACTAACAGTGTGAAAGTTTCATATTAGATACAAACAGTAATGATCAACTGACAGTGTGTTTTACATTTGCCTGTTTTTTCCATCTTTAGTGCAACATGACCTTAAATACATTTGGGTAAAGTGTGCTTTTCCTGTAAAAAATATATATTCCAGTTGATAACTATTTTTTTAAAGGCTTAAATGGCATCAACCATCAGTGACAGCTCTTCATGTCAGTTTTTTTTTTTCCAGTGGAGTAAAATATTTACCACATTTTTTTTCTTTCAAGCTTCATGAAGGAAAACTGTCATCTGTCACTTGTCGGGTTGAAGGAAGTAACTGAGAAAGAAAATGGACAGGACGGCAGAGTTTAATGGGTGAAAATTTAGCGTACATAATTTCTTCAAACTCACTCTCACATCATTATTTACACCACAGAACACTACAGTTGAAACCACATCCTTTTATTCCCCAGATGTTAAGTCATCTTGTCTATATTGAGCCTGCACTCTTTTGTTAGTTGTTCATTTCTTTGTTTTGTCCAGGTTTTCTTAATATAGTTTTTCATTTTCTTCAATACACGTACATTTTCTCACTTCTCATGAATATCAGAGTATCCCTCAGTACTTTTCTGTTTTTTCATGTGTTTAAATGTAAAATACAATTTACAAAACTATTATATTTCATTCACACTCATCTGTACATTCCATGAAGTGACCTAGTCTGCAAAAAATCAGCATCTCCCTTAAATTCTTTGTACCTGTTGATTGATAATTCAACATATCTGCCATGGAAAAGGATTAGAAGATTGAATTAGAAGATTTTTATTTACTTTTTACAAAGACATTTTCTGAGGATAAGCAAAACATTGCAATGCATTGGGGGGTTTCTCATTCTCTCTAACGTCCAGTATCATTTCTACCAGCTTCCACTGGCTGAGACAGAGGTGAAGGATGGGTTTTTGTCACTTCTCAAGCTTCCACTGATTCAAGATGGGCTAATTGGACTGTAGCTTATAGGAAAAAACAAAACAAGCCAACAAATAAGCAAAAAAACAAGAGAAGACAAGCCCCCAGACAAGCTCCTGCTCTGTAGGACGTGACAAAACACTTTACCATATACAGATGACATGCACATTAATATAACCAAGCATGAGTGAGAGCAAAGTGAAATATGAAAACAGTGCTGAAGGAGAAAAAATAATCAAAAATGCAAAAATTAAATAATAATGTAATTTTGTGAAATTACATGTATATTATCAATTTTAATAAACACTGCTCAAAAATTATTATGTTTTTAAATGAAAGATTATTTAATTTAAAAAAGAAAAAAAATCACTTCCTGATCAGAGTATAGCATCAAGTCAGTTAAACTGCTGGGATATTGCTCTGGACAGATCTATCCATCTAATTAAAATTAAATTGAAGTGAATATCATGTTTATGAGACACTGTCAGTGTGCTGTTATATAACTCAGGTATTTTTTAAGGCCTGACTTGTTGCATTGATGCCCATTGCTTTACTGTCCTGTTGGATGTGTAATGTCAGATCCCTTGTATCTGACATTTGATTGGGCATCACTGTGTTGCTATGGCATGATCCTGGTAGTTATTGTTGTTAAAACAATAAGAATAACAAATTCAAATTCAAACATTGCTGCATTCTTCTGTCACTGACAATTCCAAACCTGCACTCAGTCTCCTCATTACACTGGTTCTGAACAGACACAACATTGGAGTCTTTGCAAACTTTGTTCAAAAACTACAACTATTTGACACAAAACCACGACTGACAGCAAGCACAGACAAACAAGTCACTGAAGTAAGGATCGAAAGATTTACTTTTAAACAATAATGATTAAGACCTTTCTCATAAGGTTGTTTTACCTTGATTGCCAGCTGTTACTGTTTTTATCTTCATTTCTTTCGTATTTAATCACCTAAACAATGCTGTAATGATACAGTTTGATTGGATATACATTGTTGAAACTGACTTGAAAATGTATGGCAACTGTCCTGTAATGTTACACAGAGAAACCAAATCCTGCGTGGATCTTTCTCCTGACAGACGCCTAAAATGGCTCGAGCTGTGGTAAGTTACTCTTCACTGTGTCTGTTTCTAAACATTAAATCATGTGAATTCTTAATGAAAAATACAACAACAATAATAATATGTAACTTTTTAAAGGAAAATCCACATCTTAAGAGGTTTAACTCACAAAGCAGCTCAGATGTCAGCAGTGACAGGTATGTTTACTTTTCAATTTAAAAAAAAAACAAGGACATTAAAACATCTGTTTCCATCATATGTTGCAAAAATAATCAGCTGCTGACTTTTCTTGTTATGTGTGCAGCAAGTACTGCTTCAAGGATGTGGGGATCTTACCGCCTCCTAAACGTATGAGGCTGATGACGTGGGATCTTACCCTGCCTCCAAGTCCTCCATCATCCCCTGTAAATGATGACGATACTGATCAAAAGTGTATCAGCGCACTGCCTTATGATGTTCCACTCCCTCCAAGTCCTCCACCTTCTGAAAAGAAGTATGCTTCCCTTCGTTTCCTTGAACACGAGAGGTCTTACTTGATGCCTCTAAGTGTCCTGGCTAATATTCCACTGCCTCCAAGTCCTCCACCATCCCCTGTGTGTGCTGAATACACGAATCCAAAGTGTGTCAGCCCTCTGCCTCATGAGGTTCCACTCCCTCCAAGTCCTCCACCTGTTGAAGCTTTTGGTCCCTGTGGAAATAATCCAAGATCAACAGTGTGGTCTGTAGGTGATGAAGAGGAAGAGTTAATGCTTAAGCTCATTAGGCTGACGCTTCATGATGTTCCACTGCTTCCACGTCCTCCACCGTTTGAAAAGAAATACGCTTCACCTCATTCTCTAAAACACAAGAGGTCTGATTTGATGCCTCTCAGCCTCCTGGCTAATATTCCACTGCTTCCAAGTCCTCCACCGTCC
Source organism: Haplochromis burtoni (assembly GCF_018398535.1). Classification (NCBI taxonomy): domain Eukaryota; kingdom Metazoa; phylum Chordata; class Actinopteri; order Cichliformes; family Cichlidae; genus Haplochromis; species Haplochromis burtoni. The sequence goes on from NW_024582608.1 coordinate 142,458, forward strand.
CCTGTGTTTGCTGAATACAGTGATTCAAGGTGTATCAGCCCACTGCCTCATGAGGTTCCACTGCTTCCAAGTCCTCCACCGTCCCCTGTGTTTTCTGAATACAGTGATTCAAGGTGTATCAGCCCACTGCCTCATGAGGTTCCACTGCTTCCAAGTCCTCCACTGTCCCCTGTGTTTTCTGAATACAGTGATTCAAGGTGTATCAGCCCACTGCCTCATGAGGTTCCACTGCCACCAAGTCCTCCACCTGCTGATGCCTTGCCTCAGTCAAAGGACACTCATAAGGTCCTGCATCCAGATCTAAAATATGACCGTTCTTCCCTGGACGATGAAGTGGCCTTTTTCATGTGTCCCACAGAAAAGCCTCCTGGTGTAACCGCTCTTGATGTTTCACCACGTCCACTTTATGAATTTCCACACCTTTCAGAGAAGAGATGCCTCAACTTATCTACTGTTGCTTTCCTTTGTCTGGATGATTAAAGATGTGTTTGTTGTAATAAAATAATTTTTGAGCAAATACATGTTGAGATGATTTGGTTACTTATGATGGTTATAATTATTCAAACAGCATTATTGCTGATAAACTTTTTCTACTCATTTTCTCCATGAGCTATTTAGATGTCTATTTTGAAGATCCACTCACATTATTATTAAATATGCTTATTCTCAGTAGAGTATATAGCTACATCTGAACAAGGAATAAATCCATTTCCACCAGATACTCATTAACAAGTTACCTCAACATGAACCACTTAAATAAAGCAGGCATTAGTGGAGTGCACAGATGGGAAAAAACGACTACATGCCAGCATTTACCCACAGACAATATCGGATACTGACTTTTTCCTTAGGTCATGCGGAATAATGTTTAAGATGTCCCAACTTTCTCTCCTTGCTTCTCTACGCTCTGTGTTTTATGGGGTGACTGCAGGAGAAAAAAGAAGGGCTTTCCCCTCTGCCTTACACCCCTTCTTTGAAAACATGTGGCCTGGGAATAATTGGGTTACAACTGCAGCAGACCAACGAGTTGGCCTTGATTTGGAGAATGACTCCATTTACTTTTGTCTGACTGCCTGCTGCTCCCACAGCTGCACCTTTTATCCTCTATTCAGGATCAAGATTTTACTGTATATGCCTGGCAGGCAGCCAGATGTGAGAGTGGAACACAGACTGAGCATTAGTATACAGGACTAACCTATTTCTAAATATTTTACATGTATTCAATTATTAAAGCATCACTTTGTCTCAATTCCATTTTTAAAGTTCAAACATCATCTTTTCACACCTGTAGTTATTTTAGTGCCCCTGAAGTCCAAGAAGGTCTTACAAAGTGACTTCTTTCTACTCTACAACAAAACAAAAGATCAGTGTTCTGATGGTCACCAGTGATGAAGTTTTTAAATTTTTAAAAATGTGACTCACTAAACACTAAATCACACTACATTTAGACTAAAATATGATGAATTAGATTAGAATTAGAATTAGATTAGACATGAGTCTCATTTAACCCTTCATGATTTATGAATATGCCCAGGACTGCCATAATGAAAGAACTGGACTTGAATGTGTGTTTATGACAGGGAGAAAACGTTCATTAATAACATGTTCTGTCTGCTGTTTAAACAATAGCTAATGCATTAGTAAACCTTCCCTCCAGGGCATTAAAAAGGAACATTATTTTGTTTTCATGGTCACCTGGCAACAAACTTTGTCTGCTGATTGGACCGTTCCATATAAGGACCATCAGAGGCCAAGGTGCAGAAACCGGTCAGCAGATATTATCAGATCCTTTCTGCGTGTCTGTTACCACAAGTTGAACCTTATGAACTGTGGCAAGGTTTCCTCATGCCATCTGTCTTCTTTATCCAAAACTTTTCCACCAATCAAAACAGACCAAACCTTTTCCAGCCCTCCTCCCATTTCCCATTTAGAACCCAGTAGCTGTTGGTTTCTTTTCAGCTGGGAATAGGATAAAGGAAGGTCAAGGTCTCTGAGCAGTGTAATTAATGTGAACTCATTCATTTTTGGAATAAGCAGCAGCTGGGCCTGCTTAGTCTCAGTCAAATTCTCAGGGTCAGTCAAACAATGAAGGCTCTTATCTTCAAACAAAGCCTCCTTAGTTAATGAAGTAAGTAAACACAATGAGACACACAGCTAAAGCTACTTCAAGATTCAAATCTAAAATATAACTGAATTAAATGAATTATACAAAAATAGCTTTAGGGAAATACTCAGTGAAATGAGGTTGCTTTAAGTTTGTCAGAAACACTGCACAGCTTTGCAGCTTTGATAACTTTTCGTGGTCACTATCCATCCTGAATAGCAAATTAATTAACTGGTCAAGTAAGCATTCATGCCAGCGTGGAACACAATACATCCAGTGTAATCTCTGTCCAAAAATGGAACCCTGTTTTAGCGCACAAGCAGACCCTTCCAGAAAGTGTCATCTGGAATTTCACAGTAATGAACCAGCGCTTGAACCCATGTTCCAAATCGTTGGCACAGTAGGCCAGATGAAATAGTCAGTTGGATAAGCCCACACAAGCACAGTGCATGCACAGACTCGCAAATGCACACAGGAGAAACAAAACACATGTACATGCTTATATACATGCGTGATATGAATATAGGCCCCAAATCCAGTTTCAGTCATTTTGTACACTATCAATCTCTCTCACTCACTCACTCACTCACTCACACACACACACAAATACACACAAAGACCTCCTTTCTGACCATGGAAACCATGGAAATGCCAAGCAAACAAGCGCTCTCATTTGGCTGCCCAGCGGCTGGCAGGCAGCTTGTTGGCCTGTGTCTGCAACAAGTCACTGTGTCAGATGTGTGATGGGACACCATACAAGCCCAATTCAACCATTAAAATTAATTACTTCATTCATGGGTGCAAAGTTAACTTAAATTGATCCACTTACCTTATAGGTACTTTATTAAATGAAAAATTGAGATGGGGAGATCTGTATTTTTGTCAAGGCAAGTATTAAACTTAAGTGTTTTGGGTATCTAACATTGTCCTTGATGCAAGTTTGTTGGGTCTGTCGACGAGGAATGCATGTGCTTACAATTAACTACATTTCTGAGCTGGGTTGAGCTGATCGCTCACATCCATGCACTGTTATGTTGTGTTTAAGGGTCACAGGGTTTAATTGGGCTATTTTCATACTTTGTTGTCTAGTTTTAGCATGCTCTCTTATTCTATAACATCACAAACCAAATTTCTTAGTGTCTGCTGCAAAATTACAACATCATTGTTGGAAGGAGGCTATTTGAAGCATTTTAATTCCTATTATTGTTGTCAGCTGTTGATTGTTTTTGGTTATATAAGATGACTTGAGGCAAAGCTTGACATGATGATTGTGGATGAGAAATGTGGTGGTATAATAATTATGGTATAATTCTTGGTAATAGGACTAATGTTGGCTTTTAGGAAAGAGCATGGTCTTGAAATTAGTGCTTATTTTCTCTCTCTCTTGTTTTTTCTCTTTGACTGCTGCAGATGGTCACATCTTTTTTTGTTGTTGGTGTTTTTGTTTTTTTGTTTGCAGATAGGCAGCACGGTGGCACGGTGGTTAGCACTGTTGCCGCACAGCAAGAAGGTCCTGAGTTCAATTCCACCATCAGGCCGGGGTCTTTCTGTGTGGAGTTTGCATGTTCTCCCCGTGTTTGCGTGGGTTCCCTCCGGGTACTCCGGCTTCCTCCCACCGTCCAAAGACATGCATCTTGTGGGGATTGGATAATTCAAATTGCCACTAGGTGTGAATGTGCGAGTGAATCTGAGTGTGAATGGTTGTCTGTCCCTATGTGTTAACCCTGCGACAGACTGGCGACCTGTCCAGGGTGTACCCTGCCTCTCGCCCTATGACAGCTGGGATAGGCTCCAGCACCCCCCGCGACCCTGAAAAGGATAAGCGGTAGCAGATGGATGGATGTTTGCAGATGATCACATCTAAATAGCCAGGTTACTTGTACCACATATGAAGAATGATTGGAAAAATGTTGGACTCTGGGCCCTGGAAACCTGAATTGGTTGAGCAGCTGGACCCCAGTACAACACACACATACAATGCTGTGTAGGTGGATATTTTTTTCAGCAATAATTCACGCTTGTTGTTTTAGAAGTTACAGTTTCGTAAACTGCCCGAGAGCTCCCTCTACTGGCTGCTTTGTATTATTGTTTGATTACTTTGAAAAAGCAAAATAGAGAAAGCGAAAATTCCGACATGGCTGAACGTAATGGCGAAGTATTATTGTTCTAAGCGGATATGGACCTTAAAATGTTGTTGCTTTGTTGTCTCTTTCTTTTGTTTAAAATGGTATGATAATTTGTACATTTAATTGAGTATGAACGTGTTATTTTGCAAGCTTGCTGTAAGCGTGTATCAAGCTAGTTTACAATGTTAGTTAGCTATTACAATATTTTATATGATTTCAGTTTAACAATCGTCAAATAGAAGGTCAGAGACCATTCTTCAAAAACACAAAAAAGAAAAATACCTTATCTCGCGTATCTTGCTATCTAGCTGGTGAAAACTAGGAAGCTCAGGGCGATGACAGCATACTTGTGCTTTGCAGCTTTTCAGCCATATTTCCTCTGGCTCAGTTCTCACCTCTTCTCTGGTCCCAGCAGGCCAGTAAAAACAGGGAAAGCACGATTAGTTGATCGATCCCAGGTGTCCTGCCAGCATCCTTGGCAGTGCCCCCAACCCCAGCACACTATCTCTTCCCTGTTGTGGAGCTGCAAACCACACCTCACCCATGTGTGCCCATGTGTCCAAAGACCCTGATGACAGAAACCTGAGATATTGATAGCCCAACTGGGGAGAGCTGAACCCCTTCACCAGCAGGTGAACAGTGAATACCAATCTTAGAGCAATGGGGGTGTATTTGGAAAGGCTTCTACAGCGCTACAGTATATTCTGTGTGCTGCTCCTCGGCCTTCTTTAATGGATACCACTTTATTCAATAACCCGAGTTAGTTCAAGAAATTCTGCACATAAATCTTCCCTCTGGTAACGTAATGTTGTGTTTGATGTATAAATCACCTTTGAAGTGAATATGACTTGAAAAGAAAAGGCAGCAATATGCTGTGTGTTTCTGTTCTTCTTCTTTAGGGCATCAATCAGTCAGCAGAGCGATTCAGTGCATCTGGGCAACAGATCCTTTTCCCATTCACACTCAGTACATTTATAACCAAGGATGAAACTGGTCGGCTGACAGTAAAACTTTGTGCCACTTTCATGGTAGGCATTAAAGTGGGAACTGTACAATTTATTACACCTGTGTATTTTTTGCAGGATTATTCATATAAAATCTTTATATCTTTTTTTCACAGCAAATGTCTTTTAATGTATCTTTCCTGTGAGCTTCTCTACCCGTGCACCTGACAATACCTATCTTTTAGTACTCTTCTCATCTAGTATCACAAATATCCTAGTTTACAGAAGAGTTCCACATGAACCCTCTTTCCCTTCAGTTACATTGCATCCATTGTGTGTCCATTGTAACCTTTCACCAGAGAACATTAAAATGAAGTTTTGAGGGCTGTGCTTCCTATGTAGGATGACCTCCAAATAACATTTAGATGAGGTAACATTAACCTTTGTCCTGAAACTAATCAATATTAATGACATTCTTTTGCCTGGGTGGCTGCCAGCTCCTCAGGGCAGGGCCCACATTGGCAATGCAATAATAGCTGGAAAACTTGGCGATTTTTATTCTTTCACCAAAAGATTCCTTACTGACTTCAGGTAACAAGGTTAAAACATGTCTTTATATTTGTTTTATCATATTGCAAATGAGAAAGCTCATCAAGTTAATTAGTTCCATTTCTGTCCGTATCTTTTTGTGAGTCTCATACACATTATTCCCAGTAGGTTAATAGAGTTTCCCACTGCAAATCTTTATTTAATGTGCTGAAGTGAACTGGAAGTCCGGCATGAAATATTCACTCTTGAATGCACATGAATCAAACTTTGTGGTAAGTTTGAGTCATAAGTCTGAACGTGGGGATGAGCTCATGTTTGTTAGCGACATGGTCTAACTCATTGGTTTCATCAAGGCAGTCTGCAGAAAACCTCTGCACATCTGTGGATCTATCAAACATTATGTCATATTAGCACAACTATAATTACACAATCCCAGTCATTGGCATTGGAATGGAGTAAACTCAGTGTGTGAGAGCGGGTGGTTTTGGAGTTTCTCAGTGTAATTCTTCGATAAGCTGTTCACAGTGTGGCCTTTAACTTTGAAAAAACATTTTTTTGTCAGTCTTTATAGAAATATTGCCCAAAGGCTCCTGTTTCTGGTTAAGGAAAAGAAGTTTTGAAATTAAGTAAAATCAGATGAATATCATTGTTTGATTGACTCCTATAGTCAAAACTTAACCATATGTTGTACTAAAAGTTCTTCTTTTTATGAAGATACAATACAGCCATATCTCCAAAATTGTCTTTTGGGAAATAAAGCCATTTTTGGGGGGGATGATAGAGTGAATGCAAATTTATTCCAAGTCAAATGAGGCACAGAGTACACTATTATAAGATTTTTTTTCTAAATAGATAAGGATTCTTGCGAGGCTGGATGACCTCATTTTATCACATTCACCTTGATCCATTCATCAGATTTCCATTTTTTTTCTAGTCTACCTTCTCAGGTACGTGATGTATTATTTTGAGTTGCTGAACTTGTGTATCTACTTTGTCTCTCTTCCATCTCTGCTCAGACTTGCCCTTTCCACCCATATCATTGCCAATCACCCCTTTGTGCAGTCTTTTGTTCATAGTTTTTATTTATAATTCTTTTTTTTTTCTTGATTTTTGAAATTGATATTCTCACATTTCGTTCGAAATATGAAATCCCTGATACATTGATGGCATGGACCAGCATGTAACCTGAAAGCATCTTTGTCTTTTTAACTCAGAGGGATAAGAAAAAAAGACGCAATCACACTGCAAGTATGGCAAGTGATCAAAAGATTAAACAAATAAAGTGAGAGGCTGTATGCACCTTGAACCAGTCTGAAATTAAGTAGAATGTGATGAATATCATTGCATACCAGTCTATCACAAGACAGTTATTGCTAAATTCACATGCATACAGCTCATTTTAACACACGTTAACGTGACATTTTTGGATTGCAAGTGATGGTTTCAGCTTAGTTTCATCCATAAGCAAAAGCCAGAAGACAAAATGCAAATTTAGGCAATCCTGATATCTGAAAAAATCCCGACTCTCTTTTAATGAAGAAGGACTCTTGATGTGGAAACCGATCCACTGCCTCCATCTGTCGTAAATACACCTCATCCAGCTCTATCCAAAACATAGAGCCATCTGTTTGCTTTTTATGTTCACTTTTTTTTTTAAACAGACTCAACAGGGCAGATATTTTTGCACTTCTCTGAAAAACAAAAGATCTTCTAGCAAAGCCCTCTTGGCAACTGCATGACAGCTCCTCTGGCCATTTATATTCTTCAGAATAAACAAAAACCTCACAGGGTATTCGTTACATGTAGCATATGGCCTGCATATCTTTAACACTATGAACAAATATCGGCTAATTCCCGATCTGTCTTCGAATGCCATCTTATGTCATCTGTTTGCGGTACACTGTGGATTCTGTTACCCTCCAGTCAAGTTAGTCCAAATCTTTAAACACAAATGACATGCTGTTGACACGATTTCCAAGTACCTTATGTTTCTTTGCTGCAAAATTAATTTGTCACTCTTGTTTTGTTTAAATGTGAAGTGTTAGCTCAGTTCAGTATAAGCAGTTTAGTTCAGGGCGGGGTGACATATGATTAGGCAACTTAGCTTAAGTAACTATAAGTCAGAGAGCACATAAGGTACGTCTGACAAAGGCTACACAAATGACCAAACTTGATACATTTAATCTATTTCAAATCAGAAACATCCATGAAACACATGCCAAACTTTTTTATTTGAGTGAGTTCATGTGAAAAAAACAAGTGTTCAAAAGTGAAGCATGTGTTACTTGGTTACTTTCTACCACGTTTTACTAAGAGCTATCAAAACAGTTTACATTATTTTGCTAAGCTGTATGACTGAAAAGATCCTCCTGAGGTTTGGTTCAGGAGGATCTTTTCAGTCTCACTTGAGTGTGAAGTCCAGACTTATTTCTCATCTAGTAGCTAAGTGACAGTGAGGTCATGGTGTTGCTGTCTCAAGATCAGTGACTGTCTCTTTCTAAATCCCCTTTTAATGAGAATCAAAGCAGAGCGTAATCCAAGCTTCAATATCTTTTCAGGGCCAACTTAAACATTAAGAGGATTGAGAGGCTTCCATGCACAAGAATCTCTGCAAACAAACCATGGGTGTACACAAACTGTGTGGCTTTTTCATGCTTTTGTGAAGATTTTTATCACTACTATCCTTCTATTCTTTTTATACCCTATTAAAAAAAAAAAAACCCCTCAAATACCTTCATGAGTAACAAAATTGGTCCTGAAGTCTATCCATACTGAGGCACACAGTTTTCTCCAAGTCTGAATTAAAACAACTACATTCAAAGAAGTTTGCAAGTTATTTGTAATTACTTTGTGCAAACAAACATGGAAGTCTAGAAACTGGTGAAAAAACTGCTTTTTCACAGAGCAGCAGATTTTCTTCTAAAAGAATTGTGTGCGCTATACAGACAGTAATGCAACGTGTGCAATGTGGCCAGCAAGTGGTCGGACATCAAAATAAAAGAAATGCTGCAATGTCCCAGCTCTGACTGTAAAGTTCTTCTCACGTTTTAAAGTGGTCAACAGTAAACCTTTCTGTTGCAGTGCAAAAACAGTCATGTGTCTTAATATCGCTGCATCAGCTTCAGTAACAAAGCTTTGAGTGCTTTATTAGACACCAAAGTGCATGTGTTTTCATAAAGTTACCGACTCCTTCATCACACTCTAGTCTTCCACCAAAGCCAAACTTTAATAAATTAAGTTATTGTGTGCTCTTTGTATGCGTTTTTGAATTATGGAACATCTTCACTTTCTCTGTGAAAAGGAATGGCTAGAATGCTGTTCTGCTGCATGTGCAGTCACTTAAAGCCAAATGCAGCTTGGGTATTCGTCCAGAGAGACTCTGCAAATCATGGCTGGCACAAGCAACAGAGTCATATTTGTGGAGCACAAACCTGGAATGAACACTGTGCTCAATAAAAAGGGAATGAAGTGCACAGATTATAAAAGAGAAGATAAAGCAAACAGATGTTGTCTGTAAACACAAAGGATGCACTGTATTATTAACTTTCTGAAACCTAATGTAAAACCTAATCATCTGTAGGTAAGTGTGCGATGGAAATTCATTGATATCTCTAACATAGTATAGAAAACAACAGGGTAGAATGGATCTATATGAGAACGTGTAAAGTATGAAAAATGGCAACTTGATGTATGACGTAGATCCTGCATGATGATTAGCTTCTGTATATGTACAGAAAGAGCTGTCAAGCAAGTACTTCTACCAGAGGGCTCCAGAATGACATAGCCCCTAACTATTGCAGCCAAGGATTAAATATATTGCATTGGGCGTGTCATTAAACTCTGATTTATTGTTCCACCATAAAAAAGTACACCGAGTCTATTCTGATTTATCCACAAACTTATTGTGAGATGTCTATACTGTATGTGGAAGCGTTTTCCATGAAGTTCAACACAATAAACTTGGCCGACACTGGCTAGATTGCTGATCTGGTAAGTAATAAAATTGCTTAGTCAGCTTTCACAGTCTTAGTTGCTTAGTTTGCGATGCTGCAGCCTGCAGAGCAAAGCAAGCTGTGTTTCTGAGCAACTTGAAATGTTTATCTTTAAGAATGTTTATTGCTGAAGCAGAACTCTTAGCACGCAACAGCTGTATATCTCACTGCCTGTTTTCATTACACCTCACTGTGTGGGTCTGGGAAGTTTTTTAGTGTGAAGGGAATCTGCACCAAAATTGAGGTCATTTTAATTTTTATTTCATAAATTTCTCTGTGTCTGAACCCTTGCAGTGGCACAAATATACTTGTATAGTATATTTGTAGTATAGTAGTAAAATAAAAAAAAGATAAGGATAAAGTAAACATTATGAGTGTTACGGGTGTCTGAAGCATTAGCAGCTGTGAAGTAGGAGTGAACTTAGCCCTTTGCTTCACCTTCTATCATTATTTTAGATTCGTACTGTCCTTCAAATATTGATTTCTCTTTCACTTACTGAAGTTTAACTAATTCTAATAACCAATTATATATATATATAATATATATATTATACACATATATTAGGTTTTAGCTGTTCTTATTCTGCTGGGTGGAGACCCCTGTTGTTGTACCTGGAATCTGCCGGATCCACTCTCATTGTTTGGGGGTTCCTAATGTTCCTACCACTGGGACCACTTTGGACTTCCAGATCTGCTCCAGCTGTTCCTTCAGCCCTGGGACTATTTTCTCACATTGCTGTCTAATGGTATTGCCACAGCTATCCCAACTGTGATCTTCTGCTCTTTGTCAACCACCGGTGTCTGGTTTGTTGGCCATCATCAGCTTGTCTGTTTAGAACTGTGTTGTTCTCACTGACCTTTATTGATGTCTCCTATTGGGACTTGGGGACTTTTAGTCCCTATGTGGCACAAATGTTCCTGTCCCACTTGGTTGTGCTTTAAAGTGTACGCTGTCCCAACTTTCATCCTACATCCTGCTATGTGTTGACATTCTCTGGGCACTTTTGCACAGTCTGCAACTGGGGTCCTGCTGGCTGTGGTAGATCTCTGCCTGTATGGATATGCTGGTTAAGGTCTGTTTTTGTGACATGATCAGATCCGCTCTACTGCCCTTTTTCTACCCAGGGATAGGATCTCTTGATGTCCATCACTTCCCCTATTTGTTTATGGTATACCCCATGAGGGGTTGGTCTTCCATGATAGTTCTGCTTGCCGTTCCTCATCACTGTCTGTCTTCAGCTGCTTGAGGCACCCTGGGAGCCATTATGTATACATATAAAGGGGCTTCATTAATCTGTTTAGCTACATGCTTATGCTTTAAGTACACTGATCAGCCGCAACATTAGAACCACCTGCCTTACATTCTGTAAGTCTCCCTTATGACACCAAAATTGACCACTGAGCTATGGACACAGGACACAGTCAGGCACCTGTTGGGGATTTAGGAGGGTTTTGAGAAAGTATTTTCCACATGAATGCTAACAGCCAAAGTTTCTCTGCAGTATCAGCATTGTAATGAAATGACCAATGCTATTCATATTAGGTGTCAATGATGGAGGCTTACTAAAGCAACGAACTAGGCATATAACCACAGGAAATATCCTCTTAGGTGTGTCCAGTCAGCAAGTGTAGTTCATCCTTGCAAAATATCCATTTGAAATTATATTAAAACTATACTCAATAATTAAGAAGTTGCTTCTCTTACCAAATTTCTCAGAAAAATCACACAAAAGTAAAAGTGCCTTTCTAAATCATGACTTACTTCTTTTTTATATTCCATTTAAGGGTTTTGTAATGTGGTCTTGGTTAGAAAGCACACATATTGCAGTCTTGTGGTCTAACATGCAATATGAAGAAAGGACCATGCCAGAGCTAGGGTGTAAAATTAAGACAAATTGAGTCTCTTGTGTTTTTGTACATTTTTGTGGTAAAATCCAGCAGTTAAACCCAGGAAAGAATGAATGATCATGCCATCATAAAGCACTTTTCATTTTATTTAGAACCTAGAAAAAAAAAAAAAAAAGAGCAAATAAGAAGATCCAGAACAAAAACATGTGTTGGTAGAACAATAAGTTAAATACAAGGAGAGGATTCGTGTCTCAGAAATTATTTAAAGACTAGACACAGGGTTTGCGAAGGCACGCAAGTGACATGATCTATACTGTGTGTTAAAGCAATCACAATGAAACAAATATGTACAATACCAAAGACACAATGTGGTAGCAATATATTTTTCTCATAATTTACACGTAACTAGCTTGGGTAGATACCAGCAGCTAAACATCACTGCTACTATCTGGAAAACAGAATGGAAATCAGCGATGCAAAAATTTATTCCCATTTCAAATTACAGAAGTATTTTTGTTAGCAATATTTCTAAAATTAAGGACATCATCGCTCCTCTGCACCACGTTGACTCCACCACACATTACATTATTTCACAATAAGCTAAGACTGATTGCTACAAGTTTCTTACAGAAAGTTTTTCTGTCAAGAAAACAAAATACATGTCGTCCCCTCATTTCTCTTTCTCACCCTACCTCAGTCCCTAAATTTATTTCCCCCCTTCCCTCTGAGGAAATGTAGAAATATATTTCATTAGCCTTAAGGGCTTGGCTGTAGAAATCTGAAGCCACTGCGGGAACTTCTGTCTTTTGCTCTCTTCCAAAAAGTAACTGTGTGAATTTACAGTATATAGTGGGGTCACAAAAAAAATGAAGAAAGAAATAAAGTGAGTATTGTTCCCACATGTTGTAGGTTGTGAAGTCCCAGTTTACACGGTCCTAACAGATTTCTGTGGCTATGTCTCCAGGCTCAAATGCACACAATCGTTTTTAAAAGCTGTCATGAGAGGTGGAGAGAATTCTGATGTCAACCTGAAGGCTCAGCGCCCAGTGAACTCTGTGCTCTTGTGAACAGGAATTCTTCAGTGTGAGAAGTGAAATTCCTCTCGCAGTCAGGTGCATAAGCCAGAAGCACCACCTACCTACACTGTATTCGCAGATGTGCATCACGAAATGGATGCACTGGATTCAACTAATTTACTTTAGCATTTAAGTCGCATTTCTTCACATCTGGGGGGAATCATTTTTTGAAGTTGACTCCCAACAAGTTCTAGAGTTTCTCACAGAGTTTTCAGGATGTTTCCAGCAGGGATTTGTTTACCTTTCAGAAGGTGGTGCTTGCATAGCTGCAAACGGAGGCATTTATTACAAGCAGAGGTTCAGCAAACCCAGTCACCAAAACATACTGACACATTCCAGACATTGTTAGAGATATGCTTCAAGTGAACTATTGCTTATTTTGTTTGCATAACTGACAAGTGAGCAGAAGAAAAACGTGGAAACTAAACAGAAATGTTCCCCGGTTTTGCAACAGAAAAGGTAAATTGCATAAAAGTGAGTTAGAAATGCTAAAATCCATCCAAAAATAAGTTTAATATTGAATTATAGCGAAGGAAAAAAAAAAAAAGCCTTTTAACCCATAACCAGGACTTGAACAATATATCAGAATACCTTACAAGACTTGGAATATTATGTGGTGAGAAGAGAACTGTGAAAATTAGTCCTCAAAGCTAATAACCACATCCTCGGCACAGCTCATCACATCACATCCCAGCAAATCAGCTCAAAAATATTTTGTGATAATGCACATGGTGTCTTAAAGTTAGTGTAAGGCTTAAGTGGGAGATTACGTTTGTAATAACCTGATCAGTAAAAAAGCAAGAGTAGTCATATCTGTTTTCTTATGAGTTTTGCCATGTGTTTCGAGCTTAGGGCTGCCAGTTTAAATACTATAACATACAACGCTAACCTTTTAATAGTCTGGAGATTTGCGATGCTTATCTTACCAAAGCTGTATTCTGTCAACAGATTTCGATATGCTCAATATAAAAAGCATTCATCAAGTCTGTCAGTGTGGAAGCACTGATCTGGGATCACTCAATTGCAAATTTCACTCTCCTAAAGTCAAAACTGACCCAAGATAAGCATTCCTGCTTGACAGACCCTGATTAGTTTAGGCGAGTAAACTCAGTAGCCGCATTCTACAATATTTTGGTTACCAGTTGTATTACAGTATAGCCCCCCCCTCTTTTATCTCAGACCAGCTCCACCTTGGAGTTGGGGTACACAGCAACAACATCGTAGCCCTCGGGAGGCTGGACACGGGCCTTTGCGTGGGTCTCGCAGTACAGATTGTCTTCGATAAAGAAGTAGCCTCTCTGCTTTAGGTTGATGCCGCAGTCGTCGCAAATGAAGCAGTCAGGATGGTAGAGCTTGTCCCGGGCCTTCACGATGGTGCCACTACATGTAAAGACAAAAGAGGACAAAAAAAAGAGTTTACTATACTGTAAATAAATGTAACAAGTTATAAAATCCTGCAGCTGCAGAAGTGAATTACTGCAAATATTACTGCAGCTTCTACTGGATCATGATAAACACTGATTACGTAGTTTGGTTAAGCCTGTTATTCAGTCCTGCTGAAATGTGATAAATAAGAGTGCACACTGTGTTCAAGGCTTATATTTCACCTTTTTAGCAATAGAGGAAGATATGAATGCATAAATGCGTGATCGCAAACTGGACAGATAAGCAAATTGCAAAATGCAGTTTTCCTTTAAAGGCTGTCTGACTTTTTGAAGGCCAGTTTAAAAAAAGATGTCCTCATCACAGAAGACGTTAAGCAAAAATGAATGACTCACAGTTGTTCATCAAATGTTGCATTATCTATGCAAATCAGGAATTATACTTTATAGCCACTGTACCTATGCAAGCATTTGAATACGGCTCATCACATGCCGTGTGTCAGCTTCAGGTGGCAGAAAGGTTACACGCTGTTAAACAGTACACATTTATTCCGCTGCATGGCTACTTACTGGCACCAGTGAATTTAGAAGAACTTTGGTCAGCTGCACGGTGACAAGAGTGTTAGGGACGTTGTTCATTCATAGTTTCCAATTAGATTTTCCTGTCTGGCCTTGAGATTGGGGCCAACGACCATTAAATCATAAACTTGGTGCTTTGCTTTTCCAAAGTGGCCGCATGACTCGCAGGATAAACTCCTGACACAGTGTTCAATACATCTTTAAAGACTGTAAAAAGCGCTTAGGTCACAGCAGCCGTATTATACTGCACAAGCTTCCACAATGTTCTCTTGTTAACACTGAAAATAAGCTTATGACATCATTTTTTTTAAACATTTCTTTAACCTCCGCTGCTTTTTTAGAGAGGGGATTACCGGTGTATGTGGTTAGTTTGTCAAAAGGTGTGTTCAATTCACAATACGTGTATGAAGAATGTGTGCATGGGAAAGGGTGTGGAGGATGGCTTGGTTTAATCATTAAAATGATAAATGTGAGCAGAGCTTTCTGAGGACTTATTGAAAGGCCTGTCTGTGCATGTCGACCAGTGAAAGATCACTTCTTTGTTTTCAAAATCGGGGAAGAACCTTGACTCACCTCGCATACTCTTAAACTTTATGGCAGCAGACAGAATGATAAAATAAGTGGGAGATGCATAACTTCCTGCTGAACCTCATGAGCATTTCAACAGAAAATCGATTATATCTCCAATGTCATGTTTATTTTGTCTGTACTGTACCGCAGCAAATTTTCAAGTTAATCACTTTTATGGCTTCTTGAAATGTAAAAGTACATTTTTTTATATTTTATGCACATGTTTTTATATTACACACAGCCCAAAGAGTCCCTCGCCAATATGACCCCATTATTTACATATTATTGTCATCTTAGGATATACAAGTCAGAATTTGCACAATACTTACACAATACCGTTACAGCACCGTGTGCACTGGGGTAGTTTCTGAAGACCAGACATAGGGCTGGGGATGGGGCTTCCCAACTTGGGGATTGGAGATCTGACGGGAGACTTTAAGTTTCTCATTCTCTCCGTTGGTGACACACCTATGAAAAACGATATGTCGTTAAGAGACATACTTGAAAAAAAGGCAAGTACATCATGCTCCAGGGATTCTAGACACTGAGATATCACAACACTTCCTCTGTATCCCTCTGGTAAACGTATTTTATATATGTCTCCATGTGTTTGTAGGTTCTCACTCATTCAGGTCATGGTAGTTTTGGGAGCTTGAAAAAGAAAGCAATTGAACTTCTTTAAGTTAAAGTTTAAGTCCAGTTGCCATCTTTTTTATCTCCTCAGACTGTATGTCTCCATATTTCTCTGGCTTTCTTTCAATTAAAGTTAAGTTAGCGCTACTCTGTTAAATGAAGGTGAAAAGTCACACAGGTTCCTGAAAGGGAATGCTACATGAGTTGTCTGTAGTTTCTGTTCACCA
Organism: Haplochromis burtoni; assembly: GCF_018398535.1. Lineage (NCBI taxonomy): Eukaryota > Metazoa > Chordata > Actinopteri > Cichliformes > Cichlidae > Haplochromis > Haplochromis burtoni. The sequence goes on from NW_024582608.1 coordinate 158,488, forward strand.
CTCAACCATTTTTCACTTTGTGTGACTCTCAAGCGCCTTTGTGAGATACACTTGGAAGAAGTGTAACTGAGATGGTTTCTTTTTCTCAGCTGTTAGCACAACAAGCACACTGTTACTAATCAATGGTTGTGTTATTATATTATTAGCAACACATATGAAAGACACATAGTGTCTGTTGGATATGAAGATGTTTCTGCTGGTTTGTCCAAGTACATGCAAGTGAGGACTTCAAGCAAAACATCCAACTAATATTATTACACTTTAACACTGAAATGAACAACATTCACTGCATTAACCAAACAGCAAAGACCCAGCAACTGCCCTGAACTCCTGGTTCATGGTTGCAGGAACCAGGGGACAAGTCATGGTAAAGCTTTAATAAAAAAAAAAACAGTAACATTCTTGCTCTTCTTCAGCCTCGTTCTATTGAAACTGCAAAAACTGTAGTACCGATGTACACAGTAATCCTACAAGACATACTGATAGAAAAACTGGCAAATGTTCCTATGTTTTTTTTTTTTTCCCCTAATATGGGCTCTGCTTGTCTGTTCTCCTTACATCACATTCACAGAATTCCTTCTTTTCTTTCCATTTTGTGTGCCTCTTCTGTGTCTCTGGCACCTTCCCGTGATCCCTATTCAAGTGTCACATTCTGTAGTGCCTTTCCTGGGAGGAATGCATCAGTCAGCCTGGCTCGACACCAAGCAAGGAAAGTACCTCATGGAACCTCATCACATCACATCGATATGCTACAATCACACGACGCATGTGAAAGACGCAAAATGGTTTGTAAAGAGATTCATCATACTGCTTACAAACGGCTTAACAAATTTATCAAGCCATCTGTTACAGAAAAAACAAAACCTGCAAATCTTTTTAAAAATACTGTTAAAAATTGTTTAAAATTACTGTTATTTATTATGCAAGTAACAAACTGAATTTGTGTTTTTATACAAAAAAAGTTATTTAAGAACAACATTTTTAACTACTAAAACGACTTTTCCTGTTCAGGAGTGCAAGTAAATACTGTAAAACAGTGAATTTTAAGAATCATGGACAATCACAATAATTATATTTTAGCATTAAAAAAAATATTATTTTGATCAAAGAGCATTTGCACACTGGTGGATAAGTAAAGAAACATAATAAAATATTTTTTGTTAATCAACAATACAGTCATTTAGGGCAGCTCTGGCATAATTGGTATTGATATTAAAAAATACTGAGATTCAGAAACCTTCCATGGATGCATGCTTTGAATTGTCTTCTTTCAAGATAAAGCTTAATGCCAACTTATGTTATGATTTTTGAAAACAGATTTTAGGTTGTTTAAATGGTGGTACTGTGGTAGATGCGTGTTACTACCTTCCCATGGTTGTCATTTCTTATTAGAAGTGAATTCTAAGACAATCAGGTATTTAGTCATGCCTGACTGGAACGCATTAAAGGGGATATTTTATAGTGGGTATCTGGAGCCAGTACAATGCATCCAAGCGCAGCAGAGTAAATCAGTAGAGCACAGCCACTACATGACTTCCCTTTGCTGATGATGTGCCAGCAGAGGCCGTTCAGCCAAACAGGCCACCTATGACTACCAGTAACCACAGTGTAATTACCGTACATCTGGCACCTTCCTCAAAGTGATTTCTGTCCCTCAGTGTCAGTTAGCCTATGACTGCTCCATAGTGTGTTTAAGAGATGATATTATCAGACCATGTTATTTCTGGGATGAATGCCTCAGTTGCCCATTAAGGCACTCTAATGGAACCATGACTTTCTAACAAACGCGAAAGCTAATGCATTTTTTGTACCACAGTCATAAATAAGTGCAAAAGGGGGCTTTTCAGCTCTTGCTTTACCTAAAAAAAAAAAAAAAAAAAAAAAAAGCCATTCCACACAGGCCTGCTATATTTTGCTGCCAAACACACGAATGTATCGTTTGATCGACAGTGACAAGTTGGCCATTTGCAGCACATATCTCACCCCATGTAACATTCACACTATAATCTGTGACTAATGTCAAGCAGACGCACTGTAAAACAGACAGGCACACTTGTGCCCACCATCCATGTCAAACGCAGAGTGCGAAGCTTCACAGAATTTAAGGCAGTGGAAATCAGCGTCGTTTTCGACAGCTACTGAGAGGTACCGTTTCTACAACTCTTCAAGGACATCTTGATTTGTTCCTGAAACATGTGTTGTGTTGGTTTGGTTTCATCCAAGATGTTTAAAAGGAAGGATTCTATCAAAAATAATCTGTCAAAAATAATGGCAAGAAAAATATGACGAGAAAGATCAGATGAAATGTTTTAGAAAGATTTGCTGTTTTTAATATGGGGCCACACATGCAGATGAAAAAAAAAAGTATAATTAAATGTAAGCCAACTGACAGAAGCGTAACAAATTACAACGGGCTGTTAACACCAAATATCAATTACGTCTTTTTTCATGTCACATCACCGTGAAATCACTTCACACTGCTAGAATCACATGTTTAGACACCTAGAAACCCTCTTTTTTTTAGATGCATTTTGCTTCTCTTTCACCCCCACCCAAACCCCTCTTTTTTGACATTGCCTGGTTAATTGGGACCCCAAACAGTGTTAAGCTTATTTTCATCATTTTACCCTTTTCAGTTGTGGTCATTTTGGAGAGATCCTTTAAATATCCCACATATTAAGTAAAAGTATTAGTGGTGTAACCCAAGAGGCAATCAGAAATGTGATGAATGTTATACTTTGAAAGTAAAACAGTCCTGCTGATTGATGTGCTCTTTAGAGGTCTTTTCTGAGAAAGGACACAGCCTGAACCCGTCTTGGAAATTTCTTTAAACAAACAACATTTGAGTCTGGAGTATTTTTCAGGGGTCACTGGCACTGTGTTTATTTCTTTTTCCAACTGTTAAAGAAACAAAACACTCCCCGGTCTGTGTTCCTTCAAAATTTGCCTCAAACGATCAGCAGTAAAGGTGAAAATTATAAAATTCAATCTGCAACAGTGCAGATTGAATTTTGGTTTGTGGCACAGCTTAGCATTTGAGTGTTCTTATCTTTAATGCTTCATGTTGCTGTTTTCCTTGCTTTTACCTTTTCACATCTTTGTGTTTGTATGTGTCCTTGCTGCTAAAACAATGTCCTCTTGTGGAAAACAGGATATGTACTCAAGTGTAATGTTGTTGCAGTATTTCCTAAAACACCCCAACTTTCCTATTTAACAGTCACACCACCGCTCCATCCACATTGCAACCAAACCATGGAAGACTCTGTGGAATTCTGGGTAAACTGACACTTTTGTTTGCTTTAACTTTAAAAGCCCTTAAAAGTCAACACGACCTCTACACTGGCTTTAGCCTCCAAAAAGGAACCACCTCCAGCAATTTAAGACATTCATTCAAATGCAGTATTTTTTTTTTACTTGTTTCACAATAAAAAAAGAAATGGAAACAAGCAGCATCTGGAGAAGGATTTAATTCTCTAACACAGAATAGAAACAGACACAGGTAGCTTTTGAATCAACAAAGGCACAGATAGCTTGATGAAACTTAGAGTCTCTGTTTCATCGAGGATTTAGTCTGTCAATCAACCTGTCAGTCACTCAAGCTGAAAGGCAGATGAGAGCAGACAAAAGAGGTCCCTTTAATCTCTTTAATCCACCAGTCCTAAAATCTGCATTTTCATCCAACCTCTTTCATCTGTTGTTAGCATCTTATTGCTTTAACTGCTATAAGAAGTGACAAATTATGAAAACAGTCTGGTTTGGCTCCGATCCAGGTCTCCCCACAGAAGAAGTTTAAATTGTTCCCTGTGCTGTTAATTATCCTGTCAGCTCTCACATCAAAGGCTGATCCTGAGATGTAATAACCAGACAACGGAGTATTCTACAGGGAAAGAAAACCTTTAAATCATGCTACTCTAAATTATCTAAAACTCTTAAACATTATATAATGCCAGTTCAGAGACTTGATTTTTTTAAAAACTATTTTGTGTTTTATTTGTAGTAAATATTCAGTGCATACTGCTGTCCTGATAAGTTTTACTTCGGATTTGGTGCCCTTTTGTGCTAGCCCTGGCATTAAGGTGAGATAATCTTCTTTTAAAGATTAAAAACGTCCACATTTGGAAGTTGGAGGATTGGCAAATGAATAAGTCACGAGTTTGCACGCCAGCTAAAAGAGGTTTGTGTCTCATTCAGGAGTTTTGTGTTTTGCTCATTAGTTTACTTTTTCATTTTTATTTGATTACACTTCCTGTATAAATTCAGGCACCAAAAACTACTTAGGTGGAAATGATCCTGTTTTGGTTAGAACACGGCCCTCAACATCATTTACCCTGCACATTAAAGGCAGCAGTTGTGAGTTATATAATCTTGTCCAGTAAACATGGAGTTACATTTGATGAAAAAAAACAAAACAAAAAAAACCCCAAAAAACCCAAACAGAAGACAGTTTCATGGTACAAATGAATTGAAATCTATATCCATACTGATTTTTTTCAGTTTGTTGAATAAAAATATTAACATTACAATTAAATAATACTCCATACTTACCTCAAGCAATAACTCTCTACAACCCAGCACATCTGATTAGCAGAGAATTGTTTGTTCTTTTATTTTAATGTTTCATTGCCATTTTAATTTCTGTTTTGATTTGTAGATCCTGAAAAAATACAATTATATATTTATGTACGTATATATTTACTATAACACTACTACTACTACTACTACTACTAACACTACTACTACTACTAACACTACTACTACCACTACTACCACTACCACTACCACCACTACTACATTAACTATGATAACAAATAAATTTCCCAAATCTTGGATAACTGGCGTATATCAAAAGCTGATGTAATAGTAAGTATAGTCAGTATGTAGTATATGTATTGTCAGTTTGTATACCCTCTTTGGATGGGGGACGGATATTTGAGTAAGAATTAGCATTACAAAGATTATGTACTTACTCATTAGAGCCTTTTTATAGCAGTGGAGAAGTTTATATAGTGTTTTTTTGCTTTTTTTTTTTTTTCCCCCCAAATGTAATTAGGGTTAAAGGACTTTTTTTAAAAGATGTGTCAATGTTAATATCTGAGGTTTAGAAAATCCTTAGTCACTGGTGACAGATCATTTTCTCTGAGGCCCATGCTATTTGTGTTTGAACATACCAACGGGCTTGTGCTGCGTTAACAGTAAACATGGAACGTGAAGAGAAGGTTTTAGTTCCAGGGATTAGCTTTTCCCTGCTGCTGTCAGCATCATATGACTCCCTTCTTAAAAGCTGGAATTCCAGGCGGTCAGAAGGCAGACGGGAAAACCATATTTCTCACTTTATTGTCCTTTGTAAAGTTGTTTTTGCAGTAAATTGCCCTACAAAAACTCCCCCTGTCAATCTGCATGCAAGCTATTTAAAACACTTAATCTTTCTCCTGCTTCCTTTGTCTTGGGTTTGTTTTGGTTTTTTTACTTTCTATCTCGCTTTCCTCCCCATGTCTTCCTATCTGTCCCCTAACCTTGCTGTCTGTGTATTTCTATAAAAGGAAAACTATGCTACTTAGACAGAGGAGTTCATAACAGTCAGTGAACGAATGCCTGTGCAAGAAGTCCCTTTAACTGGAATCACAAGACTCATCTGCATTAGAGGAAATAGTTACTCAGAAATTTCCACCGTTTACATTTATACTTGTGCAGATGTGCAGATACTTTGTGCATTATACCTGTTTGGTATGTGGCACCGACAATTATTCTGACAGCTGATATTATCATTGTGGTAAAGTATAAATATAGTGTTGTTTGTTTGGTTTCTTTATGACAGCTTGTCATAAATAGAGAAAATATACACAAACTTATAACTTAAAACAAATTTAAAACTGGCAGTTTTAAAGCTTAATTTCTTCTCTAACATAAAATTATCTACTCTTTTTCAAGCTTTTAAAAGCAATATATATGTATAGTTTTTTTTGCTTTGAAGTGTTGAACAACAAGTCTAACTGAATTACTTGGGCTATTTTTGGAAATTTAGTGGGCAAAATGGTTAATCAGCAAGATAAAATGACTTTACTTTCACAATAAAGTTAATTGGTGCAATAATGTCAACAAGAATCTTTAGCAGCAATGGGTGATCTCTCCAAATAAAGTTTAAAAGGTTCAGTGAGTGAACTCTCACATGCTTTTTTCTGCCTAATTTTTGCACACATGATAAGCAGACACACAAATATGCAAACACATGAATCCATACCTCCATCCTCAGCCTCCAGGATTCCCTGGAGGTATTTGAAGGAGCCAGACTGTTTGGGTTCTGAGACAGGTTCCTCATAGTCCTGCAGCATCTTGTAGACGTCTGACTCCGTGTCAAATCCGTTACGGCTCACGGGAGACTGTATGGGAGGCTCTGGGCTGAAAGATTCAGTGAAACCGATATTCAGTATAACCCATTTTAAATTCAACCGTGACAAGACATGAAACATAAATTTATTTTAGTGATCCATCAAGACTGTAGACTATACATAAAAATAGGACATCGCCACCATGACGTCACCTACTGTTTTGTTGGCTTTTGTTTTGAAGCCCTCTGCATGGCGCATTAGCATGATTTCTCTTTGAAACCAAACATAATGAGTGAGGTAAGGAATCGGATGAAAAAAAAACAAGGATACTACACACTTATAATTTATTTATAAGTTATCCAATAATGAAATTATACCCTAATAATTTTTTTTTTTTCGGAATGCAACATCAGAAGAGAATGTACAATAAAAAAAACGAGCTGAAATAACAGATTGCTGTTTATTGAGGTGACAAATGAAGTGAGAAGTAGCATTTTTCTTGATTTTCCCCAGGCCACTACTGCTTTGGCTTAAATTTACAGATATGGAGATTCCATCTTCTAAATAAGAGGATAAAACAAAAAAACAAAAAAAAAAACAAAAACAATAAGTATTCCCTAAAGGACAAAGTTGTGAATCCTGGGAATACTATTTTTGTTTTTAAGCAGATGTCAAATATAGCCACTTCATATTTTTGTAATGTCAAAATGTGTTTTGGGACCAAGGGAGGAATAAAAGTTTCAGATGGCTGCAGCCATATGAGGTAAGGAGAAAGAGTAAGGAAGAACTACAGTATTTTTCTTTTCTAATTAAAACTGCATATATAGAGCGCATCGGTGCATCATTTTTTTGTATTTCTGTCTCAACGCATGAAGTCTTAATCAAAACAGCTTTGTATCATACTTCTATTCCTTATGTCATCTATCAAATTATTCCCAGTGCTTCCCTTCATTTGGAAAAGTTTAAACATTCTAACTTCTGGAAGATGACTAGGACTGCTGACAGATGTGTGCAAGTCCAGACACACTTAAATACAAGTCTGTCTCCAGATGCCCTTTCAGGAGTCTGACTGCGTGTCTGAGAGGAAAAGCCTGAGCTGTCATGAAAGTGAGAGTGATTGAGAGAAAGCGAGAGCAGACAGAATTGTGTAATATGTGTGTAAGAGAAACTGACTGACAGCAGGCAACAAAGATAGTGTTAAAACACTTGAGTGCAACTTTGTGTGCGTATGTGGGGGCTGTGTCTAGGAGTGCTCAAAAGCATCTTCACTGGGAGACTGAACATGCACATTTATTGCCCACTTGAGGGGATACAAGACAGCAAATGCCTTTTACAGTCCACAAGGCTATCTGTGCAGCTGTATCAAAAGACATCCAGAGTGTGTTTGTTTCTGTGTCTCTGTGTTAAGTGTCTGCACAGGGACCTGCAAGGAAACTGGTGAGGCTTTAATAATAGATAGGATGATTGTTTTTAGAAGCAGTGGAGGGAAAGGTAAAGCTATTTCCTTGTGTGATTTTCCCACAGATATAATCTGTGTAAAAAGGTCCATGAAAACTCATGAGGGGGATATTTTGAAATCTGATATAAACAGCTATTACATACACGTGGTTCATTGATTTCTTTTTTTTTTTTTTTTTTTTTTAAGGTAAACACAACAACAAATTGGATTTCTAGCTAGCGAAGTAACCAGAAACTTGGGATAAGTGCACAAGATAAGTAAAAGAAAATGTTGTTGCATTAAAATAATAGACTTTAAACTATATTTGAAGATTTTTTTATACTTATTTACTTATACTTATTGGATTTTAGAACATTCAGAATAAAAACTGGTGTTGCTTCTGCAGTTCTTTTAAAGAGGAGGGTAAATATTTGAAAATAACAAGCGCTACAGTAACTGTAGATTAACCTGTCAAAAGTGCAAGTAAGGTGTGGCTGGATGCTTATGATTTACAGTCCTGGAAAGCACACGGTATTGCTGTCTCACCTGTGTGTGGCACTGATGCTGAGACCTCCCATCTTGCTCGGCAGTGATCTGTCCCCATTGCTTCCATTGTGAGCATATAGTCCTGCAGGGTTGTTGTACTGAGAGTGCCCGGTTCCATTGCCATACCCATAGCTGTGTCCGTTGTTGGGTCTGGAGTGTCCGTTATTCAGGTTAGCGGGCTGAGGAACCTGAGGTGACTGGGGTTCAGCGGTATATGAAGGTTTACGGGTGTAACTGGCATATCCGCTAGTGATCGGACGAAAATTCTAAAACCAAGGAAAGAAAAGAGGAGACACGTTTACCAAACAGGAAGAGCAGATGCCAGCATCACAGGAAAACATCACAATTTTATGGTTGAAAATGTATGCAGTTACAGAGAAACTTTGATTCTTTGGTAAGTTTCCTACATTAAGGGAGAATTGCTAATGTAATAAGGAAGGAAAAAAGGATAATGAGCTATTATAGCTCATACAACATTATGTTCTGGTTCAGGAAATGAGAATAAAAAGAGAACATGAAAGAGAAAACAAACCCGGTGGTGTCCTGACTAGAAAACCACAAGTCGTCAGAGGGAAAATGAACAGTTGTTTGCGAATGAGGCTTTGCAGCAATGAGGTTTAAATGAAAAACTTTTTCCACTTCATTTGTGTTGTTCCCTGTTTAATACCAAGGCTTATTAAGAAGGAGCTCGCATTAGATTTAATGCAGATGTTTCTGTCAAAACAGATTAACTTGTGTATTTTAAGTACTGCTTTTTGGCTACTTCTGTGAGCTGAAGCCTTCATGGTTGATGACAGAGCTGAGATACTGCAGAAGATTAAATTATTATCTTTCTGACATGCTGCAGCAGACTTTCTAGACTCTTGCCATATAATTTCTGTGTTCAACGTGTTTGGAAGAATGTGCCGGACTAATGCAGGGCAGATGCAGAGACAATTACAATCTACAATTACACCACTGTATGCGCAGTAAGTGTGTTTATGGCTGGGTCAACGCCCTTATCATGAATTTGCACCAACACAACACTGACAACAGTGAGACACTGTGTTTATCAGCACGCTTCAGTGATAACACCCACTGCCAGCTTGGCTCATCCATATCAGACAGTGAACTTTACAGATAAGGTTTTATTTCAACATTTGCAATGATGTCACCACTTCTCATGGTGTTTTAGTGCTTTGAATATGAGAGCTAAATAGCAAGCTTGAATTACTAAAGACGAGGCCCACGCATACGCATGAATTTAGACTATACACATTTCAGCTAAGAATAAAATGACTTGTTTACAAGTTAAGCAATGCACCAGTAAGGGAGACAGTCAGATTGTTGTTGACTGTGAGACACTAGAAGGAGTTTGAGTGCGTGCAAGTGTATGTGTGGCTATGTCTGGCCTAGTTTAAAGGGCCTTAGCCACAGGTGGTGGAGGTTCACCGCCTCTGCAGACAGGACACCTGTCATTTCAACAGAAGGGTCCTGCTGGATGTCATCCTGTTCTCTGCCCTCACCTGGACCACCCACACACACACACACACACACCACACACACACACACGCACACACCACACACACACACAACACCACACACACACACACACGACAAACACACACACACACACACACACACACACACACACACACACACACACACACACACTTTAATCACTACTTCATAGCGCCTCTTCGACACCAACAACCCCACATCCTGGTCTTGGAAAAACACTTCGTCATTCCCTCCTGCAGTCATGACTGATGACTTTCAAGAAATTTAAAACATCTCATCTGACTCCCCCAACAACCATGGACAATAAAGACAAATATAACTCTCACAGTAACTCTCTGGGCAAAGTGCTAGCAGATAGCCATTCATGGTAAAGTTGAGACAAGCAGACAGGAGATTCAGCACTCTTAGAAACCAAGAGCCAAACCCTCTTTGGTCAGGATGTCAGAAACACCCAGTTCTCTGCGGCTCTCTCTTCAAGCAAACGAGACAAGCCGAAGCCTGATTCTTACCACTGAGTGGAATAGCCAAACCAGATTCCAGTCGTTATCTTTAGCCCTGTTTGTACAGATGGGGGACTTCATGGGAATTTAATCAAAGTTACCCTCATTCGCCTTAGCTCAAACTAAAAGGTTCCTTCAGATCGTTGGTTGTCTGTCTATCCACAGTGGTCTAAAAAACTGCGAAGAGGAGGCAAACTCCACATCATTTTTGAAGTGCTCAAACCCTAACCGTAGACCAGTCCAATCCAGTAGGTAGAGATGACTGTCAACAGACAGGCGACAGTGCAAGTAAGCATGGAGAAGAGTCCTACACTTGTGCTCTTTACCATACTTTATTACTTAAATAATGTGGCTGCTGGTAAACAGTCAACTGAAAGCAAAGGGATTTCAAAACACAAAAAAGGCTAAACTTATGGTGAGCAAACCATTTTTACGAGGTCATCTGAGGAATGACCATGATATAGATAAACCCTTGTTGACACTCAACCAATCAGAAATGTACAGTGCTGAAAGCCCCATCATCATCCAAAAGGAATGGGGATGCGGGGGTACAGTAACACACTTTCTCCAAAGGTTCTGTATTTCTGACAAAAATGAAGACTCCCTTGGAAAAAAAAAAATTACTATTTGCAGTACTTACACTCAGTTCTATTTACAGTATAGCAAGAGAGAGGTCAGCTAAAAATATAGTCATAACACTGGTTTCGATGACTGTAAATATTGTTTAATGGTTTACAGTATCACACGGCTGCTCGAATCCCTTCCTTCCTTCCACTTTGACAGGTTTTCTTTTTAATTTCCAATACGATGATTTACTGCCGGCTTTCTTTTTATTTCAACCCTTCGAGAACTTACTGTTCCTTAAGAACATATCAAGCGCTACAAAGGTGAAGTTCTTCAGAAGTCACTGTTGCTACATGTCTTTTTTAGCACTCATTATTCATTTCTCATATTTATTCAGGGGCTAAATCTGTAGATAAAAATCAGAACAATAACTTTCAACAAGCAAGCTCATTCATGTAGGTGATTCAGGAAATTAAAAAAAACAAACAAAACACGTAAAGGAAAATCCCTGAGAGTGTATTACGTTACATGCCCCTGCAGTAGAATGACAGTAAAGGCATTACAGTTATGACACTAATGTGTACAAGCGAGATGCGAGGGACAGGTAACCACAAGTTAATGTATAACGTTATCTTTTCTATCAGAATGATATATATATATATTTTTTTAACTGACTTCAGATATCAATCTTGTCACAGATAAGTAATCTGTGCAGCACAAAACAACCTCTGGCCTAAGGACAAGAAATACTCAACTGCTTTTTCACATCTGAGAACGTAACAGGTTTTGGGAAGTACGACTGCAAATTCTGATAAAGCCAACTGAGTCAAAGTCGACAGATCTAATGTCCGGAAAAAATGTGAATATGGAGTTAACAAATATCTTTTAATTATCAGAAATTATCAGCAGTCGAGTTGCATGGTGCGTGCTTTGTGCACTGCATTTTGACACAAAATAACAATACTGGAGATTAAAAGAATCACCTTCTTCAAATGGTATCAGCCCATTAAAGACCCATTGTCAGTCATCGCCACCCCTATAATCATCTTCAAATTAAGCACAGCACACCTAGTAATAGGCCAGAAGGTGTGTATAATCCATTCCAAACATTAATAAATAGGACAGATGAGATATATAATCTCTCATGCAGGTTGTGACTCTACCCTGGGGTCTCCTCCCAGTTGGGTGTGCCCAGAAAAACTCCAAAGGGAGGTGCCCAGGAGACATCTTAACAGATGCCCGAAACTCTTCACATCATGCAAATGTGTGGATGTAAAATGAGCTGGTTTTGTCCAGCTCAGTATCAAGCTAAGATGTATAATTTCCAAGAGAATACTATCTCAGTGAAAAGGGGGATCAGAAACTTAAAACCAGTCCCACATGGGTCATAACATTTCCGCGGTGAAAAGAAATGAGTAAAACCAATGCCAAAGTTCTTAAAAAGTCTTGTTTAGTTAGATTTCTTTCTTGTCAGAAGCAAGTACAGATTTACCCATTTTCACCCTAACACCCTGTATGATATGGTCTGCTTCCTTTGGTTTCAAAGGGAACTGAACCACATACTCCAGCCATTCCTTTTGTCTTTTTTTGTTCTCCTCATAACACTCTTTCCTCTCTGGTTGTGCACGTCTGTTACACAGATATTTCCTTTGGATGGATGGTAGATTTATAAGGCTGCACATCTGGGACTTGCCTTATAAAAATGCCAGTTTGGTAACATTCAGAACCTTTTAGTGCTTTCATGTTGCTCTAAAAGTATAGTGCCTTGATTTTCATTTTTATTACAAATATCAGATTTAAGCCAACTTCCCCATTACAGCGATTTATTCTTCTATTTCAAAGGTGTACTAGAGGTTTAATGGAGATTTTGCCTTAAAGTGATAGCTGCATTAATCTTCTGAATGCCTAATCACCCCAGTTCTGCTCATTCTCCATTCTTACTTTTCAAATATAGTCATAACACTTTAAAATTAATATGAGCAACTTTCTTCTTCATCTTTAGACCTCAACAACATACATTTACTGAATGAAATTTTTCTCTCTTGAGAGTAGCCACACTTTCTCCTAAGGCTTGACTACATTCCTCTTGCCTAAGAGGAAGAGAAATCACAGGAACACAGAATGCAGATAAGGAACAAATAGCAGTAACTATTTGTAAGAACCAATATCATCTATCGCTGTATGCTCATAAATTTAGTGTCCCATCTGATTTTACTGACCTGTTTTTCAGTGGTAACCAAGCATGGCTGATGCTTCAGGAAGGCTGGCCATGTAAGAGCATATGTGCCAAAAAAAGTAAAGAAAGCATAAAGATAGCAGAACACTGCTGGGTTCTGCTATTTGTTACTGCTATTAAAAGTTACTGTGATTAATAAGAAACTGAATGGGAGATGATAGAGGTTTTACCTCCTGTCCCAACTATATATTAGCTAGAAAGTGGTAGACACACGAGAGGGGGATGGGTCGAGGAAGAGAAAAAGGTTGTGGGCCTTAATTGAAATCATATGTCTTTAACTGAGGGCCGAGGCCAGTCACACATGCTCAAATTCCTGATAATACACACACACACAGGCATACTGCTTCCCTCCTGCAAGGTTTAATCCCCCTGGACATTTAAAATTAAGCTTTTCACATGGCGCTCTGCACCACTAGTCAGACACAAACCAGCCCTTTAATGGCTCCCTTGTCCTGGTTGTGGGTGCCTCACTGGGAGGGGAGGAAGGCAAGCCCGAGAGGAGGTATCAGGGAGCAGGAGGTGAGTGGGAGAGCATGGAGAAAGATTTTAAAAGATGGTGGAATGTAAGGCTCTAATCACAAAAATGTGATTTATTTATTTATTTATTTTTTTTACCAATTTTGTGCTATTAAATTAAACTATTGAGATAATGTCATGTCCACGTTAACTTCTGTGCAGTGCACACTGGGTTGAAATTAAATTTGTTATGAAGCAGCTATCTTTAGCATTTGGAGTTTAGTACTTTTCATGGATAACTAATTACAGATCAAAGTTCATCAAATGACCTCAATATAAAAGCTACGTACTTATTCTGATATCAGTTTGAGGCCTTGAAAAAGCAGCAGAAAATTAAAAAAATAAAAATAAACACACACAGGTACGTTGCTCTATTCCCTGACAAAGTTGATACAGTTTCAATTTTCTAAATATGAATGAGCCCAGACTCCTGCAGTCTCTCTGGACCATAAGCAAAGAGGGCTTAACGACTTCACTCCCTCAATATGATGGCAGCCAAGCAAGGCAGGAAAGGCTCCATTAAGAAAACCTGGAGGCTGATTTGACATTTCTGGGGATGACTGGTTGATTAGTGAACACAAACAACCAAATAGGTGGGGTCACAGGCCTGACATCTAAAATGCCTGTGGAGCTGCTAAAATGACTTTCTCTTAATGCTTTACTGGTCTGCTGATCTGAGTTTTCCCGACAGGGGATCAAGTAAAACCTGACCCATTCAACATGCTTTGGTAACTCATGAGAATAGCTGAAATCAAGTAATAACTCCATGTTGTTAAAACACAATCAGAATGTTTATGCGGTAAATGCCAATCTACTTTGTGTTAACAAAATATATCAATCTAGTAGCTCACCATCTGTTTTACCGGAGTACAAATGTGAAGAGTTTAACATTTAAACTATATTTGGGTTTTTAAAAAGGCAAATTGTTCTTAATGCTTTTTAATTGGAGAACAGTAGCCTTGTGCCATTCATTAGAAAAAAAAATATTCATATACTTTTGTTTTAAGAGTAAAATCAGATCCAAACCAAGAAGGAATTAGTCATGCAAGGTCTCTATCTGTCAGCCACTGTTAATGTTAACTTGGAGACTTCAATTTCAGCAGCCAGCTCCTGGGCTGAGACTGGAAGCTCGAGTGACGTGTGATCCAGACCTCTCAGCTTCCGCATTGTGGAGCCTCATTCTTTCCACAGGGCCACAGCACTCAGCCACAATAGCCATCGCTATAATAATAGGCCAGTTGCCATGAATGGCATTTACATACTGCCCTGCCAAATAATACTGTTAGACGAACATTGAGTGCGAGCCATTCCCACCTACTTGAAGCTGCCACTGTGTAATTTAAGGCATGGAATTTTGAAAACCCAAAATGTCAGTAACCCATGGTATTGCATTACTCCTCCACTAAACCATTCCAACAGTAAAACTGACAATCAAGTGCTAAAATTCAGACGTACGGTTAGATAACCATTTACAAGAGGCATTTTTTCTTTTGGAAAAGGTGATTGAATTTTTGTATGTAAATCTGTTATTATATTGCTTTTACATCAAATTTGGCTTCATTAATTATCTTACTTGCCATCAAATCAAATTGTCTTCAGTTCAGTTTGATTAAAAGTAAAGCTGGGCTTGAGCCAGACAATAAATACCTGCACTACTGAAGATACATTGGATATTGGATGGACTGTTTACTCTGAATTCAGGTGTTTTTAGTCCAATTGCCACAGGTGGACAAAATAAAGTCTCCAGCTACGCAGTCTGCCTGTACAAACACATGTGAAATATGGGTCGTTCTTAAGAGGTCGCTGATTTTAAGCGGATGCCATCATTGCAACCAGTTTGTGAAATTTCTTCTCTCCTAGATATTTCACGATCAGCTGTAAATGGTACCATTGAAAAGTGGAAGCATTTAGCAACCACAGCAACTCAGCCACGAAATGGCAGCCCACATAAAGTTACAGAGCGTGGTCGCCAAGTGCTGAGACAGATGGTGCATAAAAGTCGCCAACTCTCCGCTAACTCATTAACTGCAGGGTTCAAAATCTCCTCTGGCATTAACATCAGCACCAACACCATGCTTCAGGAGCTTCATGGTACAGGTTTCCATGGTCGAGCACCTCCTCTGGCTGCAATGTGTGGCAATATTTATTTTAGATTTATAGTGGGGGTTTTTTTGTCTTTATTTAATAGTTCAGGAGTGAAGACTAGACAGGAGGCTGGACTCAAACCTAAGTGCTCAATTTTACCCACAGGGCATATGGGTGCCTGCTCAAACAGTGAGCTAAATTGGTGCCCTGTACCTGAGTACTTTTGTACTCAATATTGTACATGAAGAAGAAATAATCAAAGTGGTTCTGGGCTATCAAGATCTGGGGCAGGAAATAATGTTAATTAGAGATTTATGGGTTTCTGACAAGAAAAATAGATGCTATAAGACATCTTGGCTAAAGTGCTGTTAGGCTTTTGATAGTGAGGGTATAGGGTATAAAATATCTGGCACTTGGTTAGCTTTTAGAATTGAAGAAGCCTCTTGGATGAGAAGTGAAATATTGTAAAGCACTTAAGACTACCTTGACATGGAGGACTGAGATTCTTCTGGCACCTTGAAGATGAATTAAAAAGGTATTTTTTATTACTTTTTCCATGTATGGAGCTTGATTTGTATCCAGATTATTATATTAATCCTTTTGTTTTGCATGAAATTTGGAAGTTGTGCCAAATATCTGATTATAGTTCACTAACCTTCCCAGAACTGTACAGTAAAAGCTTAGGTAAAAACTGGTTGTCATAGTTACTCGTGTTATTTCTTCTGTTATGACAGTTACCTCATCACTGCTTTATCTTTCTCTCCACTCTTTATCACAATCATTTCTATTTCAGGAAGTTATGTATGGTATCCGGTAGTTTGTAGACACTCTTGCAAAGACATGAGCACTCCCTGGAAACACTCCCCTGTCCCACTGAAACTAGTAAAAGAAACCCTCCGAAATTCCCAAAACAGCCCCATCATACAACAGTATTAAGTCATATGCTTGCTTAGCGCATATCCAAAAATACATCATTTGCACACCGACTTTTATGACAATCTCCCGTGTTCCCAAGGTGAAAGGAAACACTTCATTCCTTCCATGTGTCACTTCCTGCTCAGCAGAAAATTCCCACTGGTGGGACTGGAATTTCCAACAAAGCCAGTTGGTCAAGGAGTTCATGAATAAAAAGGAAAATGTTCAATTTCAAAAGGCCTGAAGGATGCCATCACTGGATTTGGTGAACTTAACTGGGTTAAAGTTAGAATGTTTCAAAAGAAGCACTATTAGTTAACTGAGGTATGTGGCGATTTTTCTTTCTTTTTTTTTTTTATTACAATATGTGAGCCTAAGTGTTCTTCTTTGGTTTCATTTCTCACCCCAAAACATACTGCTTCAGCATACAATATGCTGCAAGTTAAGTGTCATGCTGTAAGGTAGGTTTTGAATGATGGATTCACTGCTTCAAGCCTTAAGCAACACAATCTGAAACAGTGACTTTCAGCTTGCTGTCCACACTAGCTCAAGCATCACGTCACAGAAGCTGGATCTGTCAGGACAGAAAGCGTGGTATATACACAGTTTCTAAAGTATCTCGTGAACAATCAGCAATGTCACGTGGGCAAACTGAATCAGAATACAGAAAGAAGGAAACAAAGAAAGAGTTCTTTATGTGACTCTAGGGAGTGGATGTTTCCTCTTGTAAAGCACAGAAGGTTCCACCTGAGCGTGACAATAACGTGGCCCTCACTTGGAGGTTTCCAGCTGTCCGCGTTTACTTCATAAAATGAGATGCCAGAGAACATTTTTAGACTTCAGTAAGGAAGAAAAGAAGGACTGGAAAAGATGTAAAGAGAGATGGAGAGAAGAGATAAACAGAGAGAAAAAGCATGAGGAAGACAGATTTGCCGCTCTCATATTACCCTCACGCAAAGCCCTCCTGTCATGCATGTCTGTGTTTGTAGAAATTCCTGTAGCTGTTGGTTCCTCTCACTCCAACTTCGTATTTTCTTATTTTAATCATAGCAAGACCTGAGCTAATAGCCACACTGTTAAAAGGTTGCCATAGAGTTCTACCTGTGGTGCTGAAAACATGAAATTTGATCTGTCTATGAATTTAAATGTACAACAAGCCACAATCTCAGGTTAGTTTTTCGGATATACAAAATAACAGAATGTAGACACAAGGACAATATGGACCTAATGCTTTTCTAAGACATCTTAAAGCCTCAGGTGGTAGAGCAGGTCATCCACTGATCGGAAGGTTGGTGGTTCGATTCCTGGCTTCCCCTAGTCTACATGCCAAATATCCTTGGGCAAGATACTAACCCCAAATTGCTCTCCGATGCATCCATCGGAGTATGAATGTGTGTGAATGTTAGCTATGAAGCACTTAGAAAGATGTGCTGTGTGAATGGGTGAATGCACAAGTTGTGTAAAGCGCTTTGAGTGCTCAGATGAGTAGAAAAGCGCTATATAAGAACCAGTCCATTTACCATTTACCATATTAGGCTGTGCTTTCAAACATCAGCCAACTTTTTCTGAAGCCAGTATGACTTGCTCTGATTCAGCTGGATGACTTCTTTCCTTTGCAGTATCAAGTATTGCAGCATCATTTTTCCATGTGGGAGTTTTCTTTTTGAACTTTTGTATCCTGCATGGGAGTGCTTTGATTCAGTATGGAGTTTTTATTTGGTTAGTTTAAGGCATTAAAACTACTTGCTTGAGTTGAATATAATGGTTTGGATTAAAAGCTATGACACTTTGAGTAGGAGGGTGCGCTCCAACGTGATGTCAGGGAGGTTCTGACTAACACCATACATATAAAACCTTCTGAGTTGCCTTATCTCAGATCTTTCAAGATGGATGGAATTAAAGTGGAAAATTGTTCTTTGGTGACAAATTAAAATCAACAATTAAAATGTTAGAAAAATTTGCGTATCAGTGCAGTTCTAAAGCCTCATTCATGATGGTATGGAGGTGCATGATCACATTTGTGAAAGCACATATGGCATAGGGCAACATGCCCTGCCATTCAGGCAACATCTTCAAGGAAAGACTGCTTATTTGAGCAAGAGAATGCCAAACCAAATTCTGGGTGTATTCCAACAATGTGGCTCATTAGTAAAACAGTCTGGGCGTTTCATTGGCCCGCCTGCAGTCCAGAACGGTCACTCACCGAAAACATTTAACACATTAGGAAATGTAACTGAGAAATTATTTAATTCGGTTTTAGGTTAGATTTACCAAGCAAACCAGCCTTTTGGAAAGTCTATTTCCAATAAACTATCAAAATCCTAGATAAAGAAATTAGAATAGAACCAAAACCCAAGCTGATAAATTGCATCCGTAACTACTGGCTCTTACCCAAAAAAACAACACTTTTTTGTAATAAACGAGACACTCCATCATGAGGGGGCAGATAGATTTCACTTCGGCTCTTTGTATGCCTGTCCCACCCTTTTAAGCACGGATATGCTGCCACAACGAGGGCTGAGACAGATCAATCGCAACTAACTACAACAACACAATACTTGACGAATGGACATCTCTCACATATCCGAAGCACAATATTCCCATTGTCTGTCTGCCTCAGTCACACAATATCCATACTCACAGCTTATGTGCGCACACACTCACACACCTCCTGTTTCCTCCATGCTCAGAAACCTGCTAGCCTGCCAGCAATGGAAAACTTGGAAAAGATCATCTGCTAGAGTTCATCATGCCTTGAATGTCCTTTTGGCAGCTCATACATTTGGAGAACAATCAAGATACTATTTCAAAACTATTCCAGTGAACAGTGGGATGCATTATCTCATTTATAATCATGTGAATGATAGCACACATGCAATTTCAAGATTGATTGTTGTGCCTGTTTCCATGGATTCTGTCACTGAGGAGAATTGCGTCTCACACCCAGGAAACTGTACTTCAAAGTCATGATGCAGTTATAGCCATCGCTCTGGTTGGCAGCATGACAAATTCAACGAGAAACCTGACCGCATCCCACCTCATGTGAATTCAAATTTTAAGAAATGCATGTGACTTGTGCTTGGGGAAATCCACTGTAAACAGTGGTTACCTGTGAGTCGGGCTCCATGTAAGGGCTTGTCTTGCCATCTTCACTAACTGTTGGTGACCACACTCTGTCTCCCGATCCTGATCTGAAAGACAATACCCATGAGAGAGAGAAAAAAAAGAGAGTCTCAGATAAATCCAATGCCATCTGACACCCAAGCTGAAGCAATGATTTCTGCTGAGAGTATGGATTTTTCTTTGCTGACATCTTTTTATTTTTTCCCCCAAGGAACCTATAAAGTATTTGTGAATGTCTGAAAATGAACCCAGAAAAATGAAAGTAGTCTGTATGCTCTAATCGTTTTAGAACTGATGTAAAATGGGAAAGATGTCAGCTTTAGGATCACGCAAAATCCCATAACTGTTACTGAATATTAGCAGTGCAAGATGCCTCTGTGCCAAAACACTCACAGTACTCAAGGTAAAGTCTGGGCATGAACATGCATGTATATGTGGATTTTTATGTATAGTTGGCAGCTTTCACATTTTTAATGGGATGAAGCTACTTTCCTCCCACTGATACCAAGATAATGTCATCATCATTATATCATAAATCCACTGTTTGAACTATCACTGGAAGAGCACATTGTATCTTGGGCTGTGGATTTGTCATAAGTAGCGATAGCTGAATTACTGGAATCTGAGGCTTACCCCTCTCATGTTTAGATTGTCAGTAATTGACTCCAGTTGCATATTCTTACATAAAAGTAAAAGGACTTACAGTCTGACAGCAATGATAAAACACATTACTTATAGCACTGCTGAATGAGCCTCTATGAAAGCACACGGTAAGCAGGGGCACAGAGCAATTTTTCTTTTTTTGAAAGACCCAAAATAAAATACCCTGGTGAAAATAAGGGCGTGTAACTTATCTTTCCAGCTGATAAACTGGTGCTATTCATTTCCAACGGCATTAGTAATGGTTCACTAGGAATGCTATTTAACTTTCAAGTTTCACATTCAACTAGAGGAAGTTTTCCGGTCACATAAAAGAATCAAGGGGAATTCTTTGGTTCATCTGGCTTTTGTTGCTATAGCGTTGGCCGTCAAGTGGGAAAACATCCCACCTCCAAAGCAGTAACACCCAGACATGACACTGAAGGACAGCAGTGTGTGTGTGTGTGTGCGCTTTTCTTCACTTTCCTATTCATCTGCAAAGACATAAAAACCATTAACAGAAGTAGTGCGAGTGCATGAATGCATTGTTGACCCCCACATGGGGGAGGGTTGACGTCTAAAGAGGTGAGGTCATTGGGCTGGCAGCTGGCACATCAATGTATGAGCTGAGCCAGTGCTTCAGATATGAACCATGGAGGTGTTGCTATCAAGGACGCTCTTATAAGGCGCCGAGTGTCTGCAGATGGACAAGCGCTACTGCGTAGGATGAACCCTGCACCCCCCTCCTCCGCCAATTCCTCCACGTTTCAGAAATTGAAAGCCTTCATGTATCCAGAATGTTTGGTTGCGATGGCTACCATACAAACACCCTATTGAAAGGAGTTCAGTCTGAAGTGGCCCATTTAAATTGGTATTTGGTGAAAACCAAAGACAAGGAATTTACCGAACATCCATCTTAACAGTTTTGAATGCAGAGGCGTAAGTGGAAAATATGAGAGGCAGACAGTGGTCATTATACTAGGAGGTCACTCTGAAGAGGGATGTCAAAATCATGTAACCATCTAGTTAAAAAATATGCACTGCACTTGAAACAAAACTGTGCCACAGCTGTCGTTTTGTCTTCTGGAAACAATTTTGGCAATGTCAAATGCAACATAATGTATGTTATGTAATATAAAAAAATAGCCACACAATCTGTTGCAAGCAAGTGTGATGTGATGAGGACACCCAGATTACCCAGGGGCCATGAGGATCCTACATCCAAAAAAAAACTTCTGCTAAACATTCATTAATTAGTCGATTGTCTCTCTAACTCTAACTTTCCACTTGATTGTGCGCATGCGTCTGTCTGATCCAGGCCTGGATAGTAAAATGTGTCTGGAAATATTCTTTGAAATAAACTCATCGTCACAACAGCACCATGATGTCAAAGCATAGGGGTGAATACTCCTACCTCTAATATATAAACTTCAATACAAAGGCAAAGAATTTTTAGATCCCATGGATTTATTTTCATAGGATTAGAATTTAAAAAGAAAACATGAAACCCATGAAATCCCCCTAAAAATGAAGATTTAGATGTTAGATAAAAATTCATGATAAAAAGAGATAAAAGTGAAAGAGAAAAAAAATGAAAGAAAGGCGGAAATGGAAACACACAGAAACCAGAAAAAAAAAAAGTCATCATAATGATTTTCCTATTCTTTCCTATGATCATATTTTCCCTTGCCTGACCTCCCCCTGCCAGGTTTAATTTCCTGATTGGAGAGATCTGGATCTTGGAACAGCAGATGAGTTTACTTTGGCTGCACATGACCACAATGTTCAAAAAGGAGCATGGGGCAGACGGCTGCAAACCCTCAAATTAAGACGAGGCTGATAACTGATCATTTCAGGGTTCACTTAGAGTCTTACTCCATTATCAAAGCCATCTGAAAAAGGACAATTTTAAGTTGTTTTGGTCATCACTGGACCTGCCCGTATGTCCTTTTTCTGTGCAAGGACTTAAGTGGGGGTTGTTTCTGTAGCATTTAAGACGAGGCAATAACTGTCTAAAGTGCAGCTTTAGAGGTCTCATTGGCAGATCTCAAAGGGACACTTCAAA
Organism: Haplochromis burtoni; assembly: GCF_018398535.1. Classification (NCBI taxonomy): domain Eukaryota; kingdom Metazoa; phylum Chordata; class Actinopteri; order Cichliformes; family Cichlidae; genus Haplochromis; species Haplochromis burtoni. The sequence continues at coordinate 180,941 of NW_024582608.1, forward strand.
AAAAAAAAAAAATCTCCATCTGTGCGCCGACAAGATCAATGGAAGAGAGGGAAAGGGAGGAACAATCGTCCCTTCGACCTCTTGTGCAACACAGTCTCCCAAACTCCACTGATGTTACAGTTGTAACCACAAAAAAGGAGACCTTTGGAGAGTGTGAGAGGAATGATGAGATGAAAAAACAGGAGAAAACAGCCCTGCTAGTGGAGGGGTGTAGACAAGTTGGTTCCTTTGGAGGTTTCTTTTTGTTTTTGTCCCTGCTGGAGTCCTGTGCTCCTTTGGTCCCATGCAGCCTTGTGCATAATTCTTCATCTGTGAATCACGGGTCATTAAGTCAAAGTGAGAAGCAAGAGGCAAATTCTACACCAAAGGGACCTCACTCTCTGTCTTTTCTCTGCCTGATTTCTCTGTTTGAATTCAAATCCTCTTTCTTGTTTTGGTTTTACTCTTCAGATCATGATCAGAATTACATATATATATATATACACACACACATCTAATTGCATCTGTAGGGCTGAGATATGCACTCATACTACATGCGTTACCCATCTTATTCCCCTAATCATAGCCTTATATGACACCATTGCATGTCTAACCACATCCAAAAGCATCAAAGCATGAGTGGAAGTCATTGATGGTGCATGTCTAGTGTGCCTGTAAGCTTTTAAAAACCCAGTAAGTGAATCCTGGACCCATTTAATCAACCATCACTCGCTACAACTCTTTTTCTGACAAGTGTATGCAAACCAAAGTATTGACAAGATTAAAAAAAAAAAAACCTTTGTAACTTGGCCCTGGAATTTTCTGCAGCTATGTCAATAAAAAGAAGATCAACATAATGTATTTATGATTCTCTGTATAAAGTATTTTCTCAGTAACCAGGATATTTTTCTTTCAGCTGGTGCTGCAACTTTTCTGTCACAAGTGAAACTGAATTGACCACAATTGTTGGAAGTGGAAGCCAAACCCCAGAGATGAACGAGCTGAAACTATATACACATTTGGAAATGCTGCTTTTATGTTATTTGGAAGAACTGACTTTTAAAGGTCTAAACCATCAGTGGTGCAACTTTTCTTCGCACCCGGACCCATTTCTAACACTGACAGTTCAAAATAAGTGCAACAGGCCATATATATATTTCAGATGTTTTACAATAGCAAAACAAGAATTACACATGCAGCCCAGGAATCATGACTCATTTTTCAGCACATTTAACTTGCCATCCCAGCACGACTCTTTCCGAATAGCCTGACCAATAGTGGAAAACACAAATCCCAACCACCATCATCTGTCTCCCAGGCATCTGAAGAGAAAGTGTTCTCTCCAATAAGCTCTGGCAAAAAGAGGGAAACTGCAGGGAGAAGGCGGCTCCGTGGAAGCGACAGAAGGAAAAACCAAAGTGAAGAAATAAAAAGAAAAGTGGTTTAGTTGAATGGGATTTAGGTTTGGAGAGGGAGATAACAGCATGGTAACAAGAGGTCATGGACAAGGATGGTAAGACGTGGAGAGGTTAGAAGAAGAATGAGCATGATTTTCTCATGCTCATTTTTCCAGGAGAAGCTTTCTTCCACAGCTGGTTCATGTATTCACAGATTCTATTTATGTCTGGTCAAAGCAGACATGACAAACTCCAAAATGGGCCTCATGAGTCAGCCAGGTCCTCTGACGTTACATGAACTTGGACACTGCGTGTCTGTGGAGGCGATATAAGTCATTTTTCCTCTACCCTGAGATGACACGACTCCATATGAACACAAGGAACTGAGAAAAACTTGCAAGGGTGTTTTGCCTCACAGCAGAGCGTTGACAGGCCTGCTGGAAAATGGAAAGCTGTGTGTAAGTGTTGACCTCGAATTACCTTCCTTGCTTCCTCGTCCACGTATTACCTTTTTTTAAATTCCTAATTTTCCCTCTGTTCTTTTTTCTTCTCACCACTTTGTCCACTTCATTCAATCTCAATAATCTTTCCTCCTGTTTAACTGATAGTTCTTCCAATATGATGCCAGAAATACACACAAGAGCACACATTCATTTTAGGCTACATTCCAATGCAGTGTAATTCTTTTCTTCAGTGGGTAGATGGCTCAAAACATCTCAGTAAAATATTGCAGTGATGTAATAAATGTGGACACATCCAGAATATGGGAGGTGAATGAAAGTTTTGATAAGTATGAAAATTATGTAAAACATTCGCTTGCTACAGCCTTCATGGCAATCATCTTGATGCAGCTCGACAACAGTGAGAGATTTGTCTGAGCCGGTGCTTTCCACCACCATCCAGGCAAAGTAAGGTCTGGGTGTAAATCTGCCACTTTAAAACATTAATCTTGTATGCTCGAAAGTTACACTTAACCAGTAGCCATTTTAAGGAGTCTCTTACAAGAATTCTTTAAGAATGAGAAACTAAGCAACTAGTACCATGAACCAAGTGCATATTTATGACATGAGCAGGTTTGACCAAACTGTAGTACTTGACACCCTTGGAATATACAGACAAGCAGCCATAAGTGAAACTCTTTTGAAATTAATTTTTACGCATATGTTAAAATCTACATAAAATTTTGTTTTTTAAGAACACATCCTTTCTAAGAGAACAGAGCTGCAGCACCCACTTGCTGTATGAAGAGAAAATAATGTAGACTATGACAGTAAAACCACAGTGAAGCACGGTTAAACCTGTTAACATGCAAGAGTTGATGGTTTAGCCCAAAGAAACTGATAAATATATCAGTGCTGAAAGGCTAAAACACAACTAAGCTATAAAATTTGCATGGCTTGCTTTTATTTGTCAAGCTTTTCAACTGAAACCCCCCTTCAAGTTGGATTTCCAACTTGGAAAGTCGGAGTAACCTCAGCAATCCCGTCTTAACAATCGAAAGTGGCAGCTGTGAACGTAAATCATCACAAAACTGTCAAACTTTTCATCAGTATTGCCAGTATTGCATATTTGTGACTCGCTAAACAAGCTATATGCAATGCACTGACCAGGTTCTACCCTTGAACATGCTACATTTGTGTGCAAAAAAAACATTGTGCTGTATTGCTAGTGATATATGAATGGTTCTACCTTGCCAAGAAGGAAAACTCACCCTGCTTTTTTCTGCTTTTCTGAGTCTTATTACTCTAACAAGCTCAACTCAGAAGTAATGCCACTCCCAACTCATTTGACTTCCGAGGTAAATGCAAAAGCATTAGTTGACATTAAGAATTACATGATAATGACACTAAATGAAATCAGGAGATGTCCAAGGTTACCTGTAGCACATTTAGTTATACTTAAGGGAAACTTAGATAGATAGCTAGATTGATATATATAGATATATCTATATATATCAAATTACTATCTGCATTAAAAGTAGATATTAATCAAGATAAAAGCACAAATTCAAACATTTAATTTACCACAAACTCTAAAGAAATTCTGCACAACCAGAGCTTCTAATCTCTTTTCTATAATCACCCTTTAAATCTTATTTAGCTTTTCTGAGTCCCCAGAGGCACCTACCAAGAAACTCCCTGAAGCTGAGTGCTTTTAAAAAGGCTCCATAATAGAAATTGTGATAAATGGGGGTTAAGAAAGTTATAAACGTGAACACATTAGAAGGAAACGTTCTTGTGTTACACGAGACCTCAAGCTCAGATGCGCGCAGCGTACTGTAATTTTGGTTCACAGCAGACGTGTAGACTCATATATTTGTCCATCGGCAGCAGCACAAAATTACAGGTCTCCTGTTTCTCGTGACTGTTTGGAGTATTTTATGGAGAAGTCTTTTAATGAGGGCTAAGAATTGCTGTCCTCTAAAATATTATTTTCTAGTGAGTCAGCATGGGTTCTTTGAGTCACTCCCATTTGCAGCTATTGACTCCAAAATGAATGGTTACAATTAAATAATCCCTAGTTATTTCTGTAGCCCACAACTGAGGAGTGTTTCCAATAAACAGAAAAGGTCCATATTTCAAATCTCTTGCAATAAATGACAGACATCTTTTACATATGAACATTACACCCCCATTGAAGGATACATTTTGACTAACCACTTTAACCTTCTTCACCAGCCAGAGAACAGGCTACCATGTGGCTGATTTTTATAGCTCACTAAATCTGGGAATTTTTTCAGTCCAATATTTGTGATTTGTTCTGTATTGTTTACTTTGATTGGTTTCTTAGTAGTTTTGGCAAAATCTCTCATTTTTGCCTGTTGATTTTTTTTAATTTTTTTTTTGTTTATTTTTTTTTTAAAGACAGCGCTATTTTGTTTGTTGCCATAGTGACAGATGCTGCTTATTAACATGACGCCTCTTACAAAATTTTTCATGGGAAACAGTGGTGATGCACAAGCTCAGCACACATGAATAATTCATGCAATTATAGGTCTACTTTGAGGGAAATGAATAACGTAATAATCAGCTACCTCTCCAATGAGCCCCTCATCTTGTATTGAAACTGCAGCTTCATGAAGCAGTTGAATGATATTGTGGACCACCACAAGAGCCACCTTTTTAACCTACCAGTAGAGAAATGCATGGTGGGAAATGACAGCTTTCAGATAAAGATAAAAATAAAGAAAAAAAAAAGAATTGCCAACTAAATAACTGATTGCAGTGTCATTCTCTCAGATGAAAAGAACAAAAGAAAAAAAAATCGGAAGTATAATTCTGGTTTTAGGTTCTCTGAGCTAAACTGCGTTTAAACTGCGTTTACCAGAAATACATGAAGCAAAAAGTACTGGTTGTCAAACAGCATCCTTGGAAGCGTAGAGGCAGTTCTCTCTTGTTCTCACTGATTCACTGCTCTTCTTTTTGGCTTTAACCTCCAAGCTTATTGTTGCACCGTCTCTTTCTGTTTTTCAAATTCTCACTATCTTTTCCAGCAATCTTAACTTTTAACACCGCTTCTCGTCTCTTATCAAGTCTCTATCTCACAATCCTAAACTTTCACATGATTTTTTTACAGTATTTGTTCTTCTGCTGGAACCCCTAATGCCTCCACTTCACCAGCAGCTCATTTCAGCTCTGTGCACCGCAGCCAAGGGTGCATGCCTATCTCTCATACTTGCTTTGCCCTCCTCCTGTTCACCAAAGTGCAGCTTACATTGTAATTATTTAACCAATAACAGCACAAAGGTCACATTCCAGCAGCTAGTCTCGTCCAGCCTCTTATTATATTGCTCTGAGTCCAAATGCTATCTTATCAGTTCAAAGGGGTATTAAGGAGGAATGATGAGCAAACATGGCTGTATCTTGTGGTTCACTTGTGGGTTTAGTTTAAAAGTAAGTTAGTTAAAAACAGTCAACAAACAAAAAAAAAATCTTGTAGCTCAAACCTTTTGCTTTTATAATAGAGCTACAAAACTAAACTGAATTTAAGTTAAATTGATTCTGATATTCTTAAAACGACAATGCGACACATTCATTTCAAATAATTTTAACCTCAATCCAACCCATTACAATGTTTAAGCACTACACCTATTTAAATTATGGCTAAATGCATTCTACAAAACATTGGGAATGTGTACAACAAAAAAAAAAAAAAAATCCTCTTATTTACTGCCACAAAAAAAAAATGACACCTAAAATTTGATAGCCACTGTAAACATCCTGTAGCTGGGCCAATGTGGTAAAACAAACAGAAAAAAGAAGGAGCATGAGGCAAAGATTCAACTAATAGAATCTATTCTTCCTTATGCTGGGTCTCAGTCATCACTCTCAAATGCTCCTGCTGTTTATCAAGCTAAATGACTAAATTACTTCTTACTTCCTTAATTTGTTAAACACGTTTGGCTACTTTAGGGCAAGTTTAAGCTGAATTTAGGAACATTAGGGTGCCAGTAAAACAGCGAGAGTGGCCTGTTTTTGCTCCCACACCTACAGATGATCTCTGTTAGTCTTTGTGCAGTATGCTATTTCATGTATCCTCAAATAAATTTACAATCCCTTTGTGGACAAACCACTTAACGCTCAGTTGCTCAGCTTGATATATGGGTAGATGGTTCCTACTACAGGCTGTGGGGGTGGAGGAGTTGTTATGCTAGAGTGGATACTGTAAAACACAAATACAGAAACAGAACAAAAAAAATCTGAATTTAGAGTTCCTTTGTGTCTTTTTTGATCTGATGGGTCTTACTACTTCAGAAATAATTCTTGTTCACACTCCAATCTGCGAGTAACCATCATGTTTCTAACCAGACAAAGGGAAAGAGAGGGAGAGAGACTGCGTTGTCTTCTGCCCTAAAAGGAGAACGCTGAAGCACCAGTTGGCAGTTGTCACTTGTAACTGAGGCTGAAACCACACAGTGTTCTCCATCTGAGGGGATGGGATTTAGAGATTGCCAGATTCGCTCTGCACTTTCCAGTACTCTGGCAACCCAAAGCAACCATCTAACAGAAATGTGGGAAGTGACTGACATTTCAGATTTTCCTTGGTTTTAACCTCCAACCACCCCTGACCTACCCGTCTCCCACCCCACTCCTTCATTAAATGTTTAGATGGATGATCTTTTTTCTGCTATGCTGACAGAAACTTGTTGTTCCTGACCTTCACTTGAGGTCAGTTCATACATCTTCACATACCAGGTCGAAAACGATGATCATTTTCCAACTCATGAAGCGCACCAATGCACAATATCGACCCGAGAATACCATTTGAAAAGGTCACAGTTTGAGTCACTGTATGTACAAGCCTCATTGATTTTGACAGCGCTTTCTAGGTGAAGTGACTATATCATTTTAACTCTTGTAAACCCGTCACTTGTCACTGTAACTCGACGGTGCCAGGCAGAACAGACGAATCACCAACATGTTTTTCTGGATGAGAGGCAATAAATGACCTGAGTCATACAAAAAAAATCTGTCAAGGTTTTCAACTCAATTTTCTTAATGAGCCTCAGAGCAAAACTCATAAGCTGACGACTGATTAGAAAGCTCACCATTTCCTGATATCCAATTATTCTGAACCTTAAAATTCCAGTGAGGTCACCCTTCATGGAAAATATGCTTAATCTACAGTGTGTCACATGAACACAACTCACAGATGCCACACAGCTAGCTGGCTAATAGTAAGCTACTATTCAGCTGGTACAACAGCTGTGTACATAGTGTTTCTTCAAAGATTCGCTTTCTTTTCTTTTCTGCAATGTTTTGCGGCGCTAAATATAACCATTCCCTCAACTGAAAGAGTGTGATTACAGGTCAATTTATGGTTTAAACACACCAGTTTTCCGGTGAGGGTAGTCTCATGTTTCCATACCTGCTGATGCTGAGCGTAAGCTGCTGAGTGCAGGTTTTGATCTTGTTCTGAGCCTCCATGTGAGTCATGTGTTCTGTCGCGTCACCGTTGATAGCCAGAATGGTGTCGCCTGGACACAGGTCACCTTGGGCTGCCTTGCTGCCAGGTGTCACCTAACAATATTCACACATACCAGATATGCACAGACACACACAACAATCCAAGCACACCCAAGAAAAGAAAAGAGAAAATAAAGAGCCATTATAAGTGGTTTCAAAATGTTGGTGAGAAAAAGAAAAAGAGAATTAGCCTGGGAGCGTCAACACAGAGAAGCCCGTCTTTGATTTATGTCACAGCACCTGGGGCAGCACTCCAGGTTTACACTGTCAAAAGCCTTCAACAATGACACAGGTGAATCGTCTTCTCACTTTTAAAGGTGGTGAAATACCTGGAAGGAAGGGTAACACTTTATATACCCGGTCTTTTCAAATTCAGTAAATCCATATCAGGGGTTTTCATCAGAAAAGTTGCTAAGCCGTGTGTGTGGGTTGGGGGAATTTAATGAACTCCAGTTATGTAGCACCATCCATGCAATATAACCATCTATGTGCACAAGATGAAACAAATGGCTAAGAGTATTTGATTTGGTTCTTTATTCCCCCTTTTTTCATATGTGTAGAATGGTTAAACAGCAGGCCAATAAGCAGATAATTCGGTGTATGCTACATTAACTAACCTAATGGTTGTAGCTTTTGCCACAAAAAAAAGAAAAAAAAAAAGAAAGAAATTTCCAATACCTCACTGAGGCTATGCATGTGTAATTTTATAATCAGCTCAAGTTGAAACAGTGATGTTTCAAGTCTGGGGAGTATGTTACTTTTGAACCAGGCATGCACATGAACCTTGAACAACAATGTATCTGTGTAATGTTAGACTCGTTTCCAGGCATCTGTGCAATAAGTTCTTTATATAATTAATGCATTTCCTTTTGTCTTTTTTATTTCTGCACAGCATGTCCCCACCTCTTTAATGTGGATTTTCTTTCAAGAGTTAGAGAGAGCAGGTTCTTCTCTGTGATCTCTCTTTCCGAAAAACTCTCCTGGCCAGTGGATATTTGAGCCCCAACGGAGAGTAAGGGGGAGGGCAGTCACATGTGATATCAATTTTGCGTTATTACACATACACAAACATGTGCCTCTGACTGATCATATGGTTTTGTCTGACATTAATAAGAAGAAACTGCAGCTTATTTCCTCCGCAGTAAAACAAGTCGCTGTCATCTGGCAGGCTGCAGAGCAAAAAAAAAAGTCTTTTATAGCAAAAATCATGATGCAAAGTGAACAGTTGTCATCATGTCTCTAGTCTTTTTTGCATGTGTAATGTGCTGTGAACAGTGACCTGCATGGCTATTAGTTTGTCTGTATTTTCCCAGCCATTAAATGTGAGATTCCTGCAGCTCGATGATGATTTGTATAGTTGCACCATTTTGGGGGGAATATTAAGCAATAATATGTTACATTTTTATATCATCTGGAATTGCTTTTTCCAGTTGGTCACAAGGGCTGTACTCAACCAAGCAAAATCTTGGTTGACTGAAATCATTATTTCTCTTAAACCAAAAGATTGGTCCCTGGAGGGGGTGGAGAAATGGTCTGTTTCCTCTAAATTAACTAAAAGCAAAAAGCTACAGTGCATGACTGCACACTAGCCTGCTAGCCCTATTATCCTAAAGAAATTATGAGGCAACCTAAAAAGCAGAAACCTGCTTTTCATTTATCAGGATAAGAAGATAAGGAAACTGATGGTTTTGGAGAGCATCCTGTTATTACTCCTGTACATCAAGGGTCTGTGACTTTTCTTTGTTTCATCATGCGAGCTGGTAAGTGCATCACTCTTTGAGCTCATTCATCTTCATACCAGACTACTCTCTGCCGAACTCCACACCCTCTTATAATGTCTACTGCAATGACAGCTAAACCTTAAGATATACTGTCTCTGGAGGCTGAAAAACCATGATCTAACACATTTTCACAAGCACTTTTCAGTAATCTAATTAAAGCTAAATAAAGATATGATTGGTTGAAAGTCTGGAAAAATAAACAGAATCCAAAGAGAGTTGCATGTAAAAGAGAAGCAGACTCACTAACTGGGAGGAGCCTTTCAAGAGCAAAGGCATACAAGTTCACGCTCCACGAAGCACTAATAGCTGAGTCGTGTGGTTCAAATGTGGAATTCCTAATTTACAGCCTCTGACCGCCCAATGTCCCTGACTCAGTTCCGGTAAACTGTGGGGAGTATGAGTAGGTTTGTGTGTTTCGGTGAGTCCCTGGGAAATGCAAACCCACCTAAGCTTGCACTGTTTATAAGCTGCTTCTTGTAGAAGCCTGGCATAAACAACTGAGCAAGTGTAATCTAAGTTCTGTAAATTCAAGATAGATCCTTTCAAAGGAGCAGAGGCACAAACAAAGCTTTTCTTGGAGTTGGAAACATAGTGGATTCTTGTTTGTCAGTGCCTGTTTTCACAGACACTAACTGGAGGTTATAGTTTGCCCCTGTCATTTAGCACAACCTCCCCTGTGAGAATGCATGTCAGATGTCTGTGTGTGTCTTTGCTTTATGTCTGGATTGTGTCAAAGTGGAATGAAGGACATGCAATAGCAACAGAGTAACATCACCTCAGCGTCAGGCCATGCAGCATAGCGAATTATTCCAATACATTTACTAGTACACCTAAAAACAAATACATATAGTAGTATGCCAAGCACCACAATAGCATGACTATGGAGTGACTAACAGAAAAAGATTCCCATCTGCAAGGAAATGTAAGGATGATGTAGAGCTACACAGTTCACGCATACGCACAATGTGCTATATTAACTCTGTGTGTGATGTAATTACTTAGATCTACAGAGCGTTAAAGTTTACACGATTGCGAAACAGCTTTTAAATAACAAATGGATATTTTGTTTATCTATGTCATATCATTGTGGTCTTTTTACTCACAAGAGCATACCACAAGTTAGGTGATCCATTTCCTATTGCTTCATATGTTGGCAAAAATAACAATAAAAAAATGTAACTCAAGGATGAAAAGCATCAATCTCCTCAAAAATGATGTGACTAAATTTGTTGTCAACAATGAAACGGGGTTTCCTGTACAATCTGGAGGGGGAGAAAAGACATCATTTAAACAAAATGACCTGACTTAGAGGCTTTATATCATTTGGTGTGAATTCAAATCTAACTTTCACCCAGTAAACCTACTTTCCTGTCCCACAGATATCTAAGGATTTAATTAAAAACAACAGCAATCGTGTTGTTTTTCTGGCTGCTAGAGTTTAGTTTCCGTAGATTATGCTAAATGTATCAATTAACTGTCATATAGGCTTTAGAAAGTTGGGTGAAGCCATTAGGAAGTGGAGTGTGTGACATATGGATCAAATGCAGGATATTCACCCAGGAGACTGAGGTTTATATTGCAAGTGAGACCAAAAATCAGTGTTGACATAACATGATCAGGACTTCTTTTTTATTATAATTTTTCCTTTTCTTTCACAGGTTTGTAACTTACAGGCAACAAAACCACTTGGTTACATTTAGAAAGAAACCATAACACTAACCAACTGTTAGAACCTTTCTGGTAGAGAATAATGTCACAGTCACATGAGTTATCTACAATGCTATCATCCTTAAAGGGGAAAGCTGAGCTAAGAAAAAAACTGTTATGACCTCAATGGATTACTTTGACATATGTTGCTGCAATGAGGCTAGTGCTAAAACCAAGTCTACAAAAATCTGCATTATCTTAACAAAACCCTTCCTGCGTGGGGCTGTTAATGATGCATGGTTACCCACTACCAATGTTCCCTCTAATTTTTCATGCGTCTGAGCAAACACACAAACTCCCTGAGCGATCCCTTGGACCACTGTGAGCGACATCAGACGTGTGCACTGTGGTCACGCCAGCATCTAATACATCCAAGTTACATGGTTTATTAAAATAATCAAATTACAGCATTTACATTTATGTTAGACTACTTTTAATTAACTGCTTTAGCCCACTTACAATGAAAATCTTTAAAAAAATCTTGTTCATGACCTGTGTAGTATGTTAACACTTGAGTAGAGTCTGCGTCTTGCAAAATACAGTATATAATGACCAATGTTGGGCAATTAATTATATAGTTACTTCTTCAAAAAAGTAACTGAGTTTGGCAAACAAAATTTTTGCAGCTATTTTTTTTTTTTTTTTTTAAATGCTGCCAAGGTTTAAATAAACATTTCAAACTATTTACAGAACAATCAGCTGTTCTGCATCAAATTGATGCCACACAAATTATTTGTGCCACTCCAAAAAAAATTTCTGTCCACTATGAGATAAAGGAGAACAACAGCCTGATACCTGCAGGCCTGACAACAGGAGATGTATCACTCCTGTAACACCTGTAACATTCAGCAGTCGCCTCATTGTTCTGACACACACAACAAAACTACACTACACACTAACTACACAAGATTTGCGCTAAACGTCTCAAATCTCTCACATCTCAAAACACCGCCGTCACTCCTAAAACTTCCCCCCGTTTCTTAACAACTAGATGCCACGTTGCCATATCATTTTTTGATTGGTCGACATGGTACTTTTTTGGACGAATAGGAAAGGGAGAGGGGGGTGGAGTTTGTTTTTGCTCACAGGCTTTCGAGCCTTTTTTCTTATAAAACGCTGTTTTTACCGTTTATTCCCGCAGTAAATATAAACAACGACAGCAGAAGAAAACCAAACATTGCATTTTTTTTTTTTATCACAACTCTGGTTTTACGTGGCCAATCAACACAATTTAAAAACTGGTATAAAGTCCACACTTTTTCCGTCAGTTGTTCCGTCTGTCCTGCTCACATCTCCGATGGTTGTACACGTTGTCATTAACGTGGCTTCACTCCACATCAGCCACGCCGCTTTGCTAGCTAAAACACTGGTGTCGGCACATAAGGACGCTGTCATAGCCTGTCAACGACGTTGATTAGCTGCGTATACGAATGTGAATCGCATCATTGGCTGGACTATGGGATAAAGTGGCATCGTTCTAATCCCATACTGGAGCAGCCAGTCACTTACTGACTAACACTGCAAAACAGAATTGTTAAAGTATTAATTTTAATTTCAATGCAGGTTAGATTTTTTTTCTTTTGTGCGCAACACAGACTTTGTGCGCAGAGAACGTGCCAGCAGTGCGCAATTGCGCACGTGCGCAGCTTAGAGGGAACATTGCCCACTACCCAGGTAGTGAGTGAACTGGAAATACATCAAATTGCTATTTGATTGAATCACAATCAAGTCATCGTATTTTTTTTCCTCAGTATGTTTTTATTTATCATCTGTAAAGAAGAACTTAGATTTAACCTAAAAAGAGTGGTACGATATATGTCAAGTAGAGAGAAACCTGGCACTTGTTATTGCGGCAAGGTCACTTAAGGTGTTCAAGCATAAGACAGGCAGTCATGATGGCAGGGAAGCATCAACAGTGCATAAAGAAACTTTAGCAACTGGTTATTAGGCAATCCAAACATTCATCCCCATTCCCGTAAGAAGCTACTCCACAAACAGTGACACAGTTAAATGCTAACAGATACAGCGGTTAGCAAATGACAGCCTCATGTCACACAGAGTCATCATGTGGCACGCTGAGGTTTGGTGAGTATGCTGGAGTGCGGTTTCGCTGTGGACGTGTACTCGAGAGAAGCAACGAGGCTGAGAACACAGGAAAGAAAAGAGTAAATGTGTAAATGTTTGATTATGTGTGTTTGCACATTACGCGCTGCATGTGCTGCATCAAAACTCATTCAAGTGTGGCATCATCTTCACGATGAAGTAATCTGACAGGTTATACGTTATTTTTGTATTTTGTTTTCTCAAGGTAACACAGGGACTTTAAAATGTCCTTTGGTGTTTGTCTTAGTTCCTGAAAAGTTCCTATTTGCTCTGCAGTGATACTTAAAGCTGCAGTACGCAAAACTGTTTGGAGTGAGTGGGTGTCACAAATAATACCCTTTTATCATATTCTCATTCAAGTTCAGTCTTTGGAAAACTTACTTGGGCCAATCACAAGTCTTTTCAGACCAGGTAGTAGAATAAAGAAGTAGAATAAAGATTCACAGATAATAAGGAGTGGTGGCCTACAGGAACCTACAGGATTACTGATCAGAGAGCTAGTACACAGACAATAGTTTACATAAGACTGCGTATTGTTCCACCAACTTCTAAAAAGCTGTGTAATTAAGATGTGACTCACAATGAATTACAGCTATTTAAAAACTGCTAAAGCAACAGTTGTTTATTCTGGGAAGTTTCAACCAGAGCTTTCTATCTAAATGTCTCCTCACCTGCAAATCACAAGATCGACACTTAAATGAGAAGAGCCTGTCATTTTCAGATGTTGTACTCGTGTATAAAGTCCACAGAGAGACTTTGAGCTGGGTGGGAGCGCCGAGTTGCACATCTTAGCAACAGAGAGAATAATTTTCTGGCAATGTCTCAGGCCTTTGTTTTCTTGTTGGACCTGAGATAAGAACCATGGTTATGACCTTGAAAACCCAATACATCGCCTGGAGTGTGAGGCTCCAACTGGTTTGTGTTATTCACGCTCAAACAAAGAGGCTCAATCTGCCAAGACCAATAAGCAACACTGAAGTTGATGATTAAAGATGCAAGGTCAGACATAAATGAGAACCCAAGTAAATGGGAGTGCCCTGTTGAAGTAATTACAGTTGCATTCAAGTGCATCTAGAATGGCAGAGATGTTCCAGTCAATCTGATTTGTAATCAGATTAGCAGAATAACTGACTGTTTTGTCTTCTGTTTTTTTTGCACATGTGCTGTGCTTTCCCTGAAATTTCCTTTCACCATGTGATGCTTGAACATGTTGTACAAGATCATGAGGCCACCAGAAGATTCTTTTGCAAGTTTCGCAGCAAATACACTGAAACAAACATGTTTTCTGAGAATATGAGCAGTCGCCCAATTCTTTCCCCCTAGAGAACACTTGAAGTCTAACTGCAGCATGGATATCATAATAACAACAATCACTGAAATCCACTTTCATACATCAGATAACCAGATGAACAGGAAAAACTTAGAAACCACCCAAGGACTTTCATTGTTCCCTCTGCCCTGTACTGTTTCAAGAGCTCAGCAGCTTCACTGACAACAGGAAGTTCTTCAAGGGTACCCATCTGTTATATTTTGCTCAGTTTGTTGTGGAAATGCAGCATCTGTAATTCTAGCCTAGAGAGAAAAAAAGGCTCCCAGACAGCAACTTGAAGCTGATTATTATACACAGCAGTGTCTGAGAAATAACCCATGTGGCTGTAGGTTGAATGTCCTGTCTCTGCTATATGACAGATGCACAGTGAAAGTTCAGAGGGTGCAAATGGTGTTGAGATTCTGTGATATATACCTGCAATGCACCGAAATTTCATTTGCTCTTAATTCATTTTCAGTAATTCCAGTGTCCTAATACAAGCAGAATAACAATTGTGGGATGACATGACTTGGTTGAGTCATTTAGTCCACTGAGACTAAAGATGTACTCGATCATATTCCATGAAAAACAGCTGACTAAAGGATTGTGATAGTGTTGCAGAACGTGAGCAATGACGCATGGTATAACTGATTTTCTCTTTGTGCTCCTTATCTTGTAAAGTCCTGCAAACACCAGCCACAAAGACAGAAAGTGACTAGCTGCAGTTCATATTAGTTTTCCTGCGAGTGGACTATGATTTAACACCAACTCTAACCCATCTTTGACAGTCAGAATATGTCATTTTTATTGGTATTATAATCTTATCCCAGTCAGGAACAAATAATGATCACAAACTTTGCCTTTTTCCAAAAATAGAGTTTAAGGCTGGATTAGGGTTATGGTTGCCTAACTTTAACCTATAAAGGCTTAGACATTAGAAGATTAAAGAGTCTTAACTTGGAGATCTGTATTTTTGTGACAACTAAAAGAAGAATTTGATGTGTGAATAACTGGCCTTTACATTCATAAACAAAAACTAAATCCCTACTGTGACTTGTCTGAAAAACTTCATCTTGCAGAGGCCATGCAGCAGGTTGAGCAAAAAAGAAGGAACGCAGAGACACTGTGCACTGCTTGGATCATTATTCACCCAACGCTCGGTTGTGAATTCCTGTCCAGGAAGGTGACTGTTTTCCAGCTGGCAAATCTGACAAGTGTCCTGCATCACCTTCTGTCTGGAAGTAACTTTAACAAAATGGCTAATATCACAGCTTTCACATTCAACATGTTCTCTTTAAATGCTTCTACAGAGATATCAAGGAATGTTTTTTCAGCTATTTAATGTCTCTCATCCACACCAAGCCATTTGACAACCAGACCCACCATGCCTACACATGCCATCTGGGCAAATGTTTCTAGAGTCAAATAAACATATCCCATTAACGAGCTGAAGTCCTAACGTGCTGGCAGGGGACTAATCAGCTTATCCAGGAAGATTATCACCTTACGCAAAGACCCAGCTGCTGCCATCATAACTTGCTTTCTGGTATTTACAACTTTCAGTGTGCAGGTGTTGCATGACATTCACTTTTATACTTGCTGAAAGACATTAGATGAGGGGAGGGCTGTGTAAAGTAATCTAACGCTCAAAAACTCCTAATATTTAGTTCTCATCTTCGGCCTTCTCTTCTTTTCTTGGATAAGCCAACATACTAAGAACTATCTGAATAGTCCAGCCTGTGTAATGCTTACATGGTGCTTAAATACCCTCTGAGGAGGCATTCTAGTTACTGTACTACATGAAGTATCTTTCTCTGACACACACAAACATGCTCTTCCTCTATAACTCTTTCTGCGTCACCATTCAGTGCATTCAAACTGCTGTCTTGGGCATGCACCGTACAGCAAGAATGCAACAAGTATGTGATGAACTGCAGGTTTACGAGATACTCCTGCACTTCAGCAACAATAAATCACTTCACACACTTCCGCACCAGAGAATCAGTGTCACATATTTTCTGGTTTTTACATCACTCTGAATTTGAAGGATCAAGTTCTGTTATTAAAACACTTTTTTTTTTCTTATGTTTAAAGCCAGTGTCAATTGGACATTGAAGGAGTTTGTAATGACCGGCAAGAAGCAAATAAAGGTCTTTAAGTGGCAGTGTAATGACGAGACTTTCAGCCAAATCACTTTGTATTTAGGCCTCTGATATTACATATTTGGCTAAATATGCTTACATCTCAGCAGCTGCTTCCTTGTCTAAATATCAAGCCAAGTTTTTGGAGTTACTCAAAAATCCCCTATTGCTGTTGCTGCAGCTCTTCCATGTGAGCACAGTTTTTTATTGCCATCTCTTTCTGTAAAATATAACCTGCAATTAATTTTACTGATGCCATCACCGCAGAGTTATGAAACTCTTTCACAATGCATGCCATGCTTTTAACACTGGCACCCACATATACACGCACAGATTAATCTGGTGAGAAATTGTGTGATTAATTACCCTGAAACCACAACTTGCTTGCTGAACAAATTATTTAAGAAGTTAGGCATGCATCGGAAAGCCTGAGTTGCCATTGAAATATTCTAAACAACTCAAGGAGGTTGCAACAGGCTTGTTAACTCTCATTCTTCCCAAAACAATTATTGCCTTGGCCACTACACTAGTTTGAAAAGAGACAAAGAGACAGTAAACTTGATGATTCCTGAAGATATTATATATTTGATATATAGGCTGATATCATGATTGATGTCTATTTTTTGTTTAAGCTGCAGAGTTCAACTACCTTTTAAGGTTGTTTGCAGAGTCAAAAGCGTCAAGTTAGCAAGTAAACCTCTCGAGTGTGTTTTACGACACCCTCTGAGTCGAAGCATGCCACATCATTGTATTACAACTTTTTTTTAAAAAACATAATATTTTATTAGGTTTAAAAAGAGCGCTTTGGGTCACCTTCGGGAGTTCATCTTCTTCTCTCAAAGTTGTTTATCAGCCGTCATAAATCTAAAAGGTGAACCTCTTGTCTGAGGTGCTGCAGGTCTGTAGTTAAAGGGTAGTTTTAGGCCTGGTGGTACAGCTGAGCACAACACCTGGAATCCCTCAGCAACACCAATGAGCTCTGATGAAAAACAAATGTCAGCGCCTCCCCTCCGTCCCTTCTGTAAGGCCTGCAGCAGGACCGGGCTGTGTTTATCCTGGCCGAGAAGAACCTTTGGCTACTGCCAGATCAAACTGCCAGCGCACTGACTCCTGACCCATATTGTGAAGGTCAGGAAAGTTCAGGAGGTTTTGTGATTACTATCAACAATACATCTACTGGTTCTGGTACTACCATAAATAATATTAATAGTGATTAATTAAGATTTATTAATATAGTGTAATATTATATATTTTAAAACTAACACAAATGCCATTTCTTTAAAAAAAAAAATAGGTTAATAAAAGAAAAAAAAAAAACTAAAACCAGTTGAGTTGTTGCCAGGTTATCCGAATGTAGAATAGTTTATAATTATTTATAAGTATTAAGTATTTAAGTCACAGAGTTTATATTACTATGAAGGATAGGTTCACTAGCATTAGTTATCCTTAGTTTCATTCAAATTATAAAACACTTTTTCTACACTATATAAATATATCCCTGTGTTGTGTCGTTCTGTTTATGTTGAGACTGATGATTTTGAACGTCGATAAGTGTTGTTCGGCCAACTGCAATGACTCACTAAACCGTACTGGCAATTTCAGCTGCCAGAAATTAGACGCCCCCATCTGTCTGCTTTGAGAGTAAAGCTCCCGTTTATACACTGGCGTTAGGGCTAGCAGACCTCTGAGACCTGTTAAGATTAATTCATTGAGCAACTTCCAACCTGACTCAGTTTATATATATATATTAATTAATTTATTTATTTATTTTCCTACTTCACTTAAAGCAGCCAAATATCCCCTGTCTGTTCCCACAGCTCAATGAATGGATAAACACGCAGACGCAAGAGACGACAAAATTACTACCTACCCTGGAGACAGTTAACGGGGTGCTGAAATCCCGTCCTCCAACCAGCCGAAAACCCCACGGTGAGGGTCCCTTGAGTGTCACGGTCTGGGTCATGATTGCCAAAAAGACTGTGAGAGAATATCAGATAAATGACAGGCAGGCTGAGACGGGGAAGTGTCCGTGGTCCCTCGATATACGGATGAAAACAGGGAACGTGAACTAGCCACAGTCCTATGCCTAGCTGCTAGGCAACGCTGCCCCGGCTCTGAAAACTTTCCTCCTCGCTTGATTCAGGTTTAAATAACAAAGCCGCTTCTGACGTAGGACGACGGGCTGCCGTGCCCGCCTTCGCCCGGTCCATAGCAGAGAGAGTGGGAGGGGACGATGCTGGGTGTCGTGGCTGCTGCGTGTGGAGACTTCCAGTGGTGATATGTCACATACGAGGCAGTGTTTGTGCAAATGTTAATGGAGTGAATATAGTGTGCATGCCATTATCAGCTAAATGTGTTTGACTTGTCATTCATTCACTTCTACTCGCTCTACCTCAATGAAAGTAACAAAAGGTAAGTCTTTATTCATCTGCCACTTTCTGTTCTCAACTGCTTCTTTAGTAGGGACTCTTTTCCATTTGTATGAGTTACAGTTATACATGCCATTCTTAGTACACTAGTTTAAGGCATAATTTGTTGGACAAAGACACATTTTGTATTGCCTCTGTATCCCACCACAGAGGATTTTAAATCAGTCAATATGTGTGCAAACTTTCAGCTTCAAGTTAGGGGGTTTAACAAACATTTTCCACTAACTGTTTAGGAATTACAGCCCTTTTTATACACAGGCTCCAATTGTCAGATTAACTGAACAAACAAATTAACTGAACAAACTAACGTCATTTTTAATTTAAGGATTGTTTTTCATTCTTAGTTTTAGTTTCTTCATTTGCAGTCTTTGCGTTGTGACTACCTGAATCCTACAACCTACCAAGGCTTTACTGTTTCTTTTACTTGTTTGTGGGTCTCTCAGCATTCAGTTTTGGATTTAATAACTAAAAGCATGCTCTGCTGAGTTGAGATCAGGTGACTGACTTGACCATTGAAGAATATCCCATTTCTTTGCCTTGAGAAATTTTTGGGTTGCGTTTACGCTTTCCGTCATTATCCTTTAACACTGTGAAGCATCATCTGATCAGTCGTGCAGCATGTGGCTGAATCTGAGTGGAGAGGAAGGCATGCCTTACATGCACATGCCCGTAAAATTGTCTCCACCATGTTTGGCAGACTGTTTCTCTCCTCCAAACTTTTATATCAGTCTGGTACAAGGTCTGGGCTTCATTTACACAAAGAGAGAGACTGTGCAGACTCTTTCATATGTTTTCTGGCTTGGTCTAATCTGGTGTTGTTATTCTTGAGTGTAAACAGTGGTTTCTACCTCGTTGTAAACTCTCTGTATTTACATTTAGGAGGGCATCTCATGATTGTTCACCTTGACCACAATTCGCCTACCGCCTACCTCCTCCACTTCACTTGGTTAGATGTTATGAAGTTGTTTTTCTTAACCACTTGAATAGGATTATGCACTTTGGTTGTCTTCTGTGGCCTTTCGGGGCTTTTGGTGTTACTGAGCTGGTCACTGCAATCATTCTTTTTACAAATATACCATATTTCATTTAACCACTCCTAAATATTTTGCTGTTTCTCTGATAGGTTTACTTTGTAATATTTTAATGGCCTCCCTAATTTGCATTGACATCACTTGAAATTAAAAGCTATAAATAAAGCAAATTCAGCAGTTTCAATAAACTTCTGATATTATGTCTTCTTCATTTGCCATTGAAATAAAAAGGGATTGAGCCTCACCTGGTCGTGCTGTCACGCAGTCAGTCAATTGTCCAATTCATTTTGAGCCCCTGAAAAGGACACTGTGTGTGTAAAAATGGCTGTAATTCCTTAACAATTAAAGGACTTTTTAAAAAATAAAACCCCTCGAATTTAAGCTGAAAGTCTGCTCTTTGATCACATATAGACATCTTTGATTTAAAATCTTCTGTGTTGGTTCACAGAGACACAAACAAACAAAAATGTATCTTTGTCCAACAAATTATAGTTATAACTGTACCAAGCTTTAACGTTAGCATTGCTCCAAGTAATTGCTACTGTAAATGATTTGCTTTTTCATGCATATAATCTTTCAGTTACTTTGAACATACATGCTTAAAAAATACACAATAACCAAGTCAGTCTAGAAACTCTGTTTAAAATGTCTAAACTGTGAGAAGCTATCTATTAGGATACGCTTGAGCTTAACATATCAGAGTGTAACTGTAATTTTCACTGTTATTAAAAACCAAATTTTTAACAGGTAACATGTTAACCAAAATATTGGATAGACTGATGTTTGGATCTGATGCCAAGGAAAAGATTTTTAAGATAATCCATCCAAGAGCTGTTTGATTTGATATGGTTGAGGTAGGCATCTGTTGATATTTGCTGGCAAAACAAAACAGCTTTTGGGGAAGTTCACAAAATATCCTTGCCTTTAGGTCGTTGAAGGATAATCTGTGCGTGCACCTAAAACTAAGACCAGCCAATAACTTGCTTATCTGGGTCCTCCAAAAAATTCTGTATAGCCTGAGTGTCATAGAGTAGCAAGAAAAGATGTTATGCTGTAACTTGAATGCCTCACTAGCGGAAAGGATCTCTCCCATCTGTCAATGGATATACTAGTATCCTCTCTGCCCCACTTTCTGATTCGTTCATGTCCCCAGCCAATTACAAAGTGAGTCACTGAGCTAGACTATGATTTTTCTGCTGCAGAGGGGATGATCTCATAGACATTCCTGGGAATGTGTGTTTTAGACAACTGTAGACATGTGGAGCTCTGTCTGAAAATCTGAGTCACCTTGAATCAGACACCAGCCTATCCTGGTTACTGTGTAACAAAGTGGCACTGATGTCAGCACAAATGCAGCTCAGCATCAGGTATTTTGTGACTGTTTCTGCAAGCCTGTGTAAACTTTGCACAATGAGCTGCTGTGATGTAACAGAGTTGTGAAAACCTGAATGTATGCAGATCGTAATGATGCAAGGTGTGTGATTGTTTTAACAAGAGAGAACAGGAGAACGCGTGAGAGCGCGTGAGAGGAACGTTAAAGAAACATGAATTCATTGGACTTCCTTGAGAAAAGGAAGGTATTTTGATTGATTGCTATTATGTTACACAGAACATTTGAATATATTATTCTATTGAGATTTAAAGAATTATTCAAGAAACTTTTGAGCATAACTAACATGCAAATTATTTAAGGCCAAACATCTTAGTCAAAATAATTACTTCATTATTGAGTCCCGTCAGACATTTGTCCCACACACAATTTCCTACAATAATGTCTGACATTCTCAGGAGAGGCACAGATCCAAGGTCACAGTGACCTAGTAACTGTATAACATATGGATTTTGAGTTAAAGCTATAAACACATTTTGTGAACCTTTACTTTTAGTTACAGTTAACTGATAAAAAAATAATTTAAACATCTGAAAACTGTCTGGAGTTTGTCAACATGGAAAAAACAAAAAAACTAAAAATTGTAAATACAGGAAATAGTTTTACTATATGGTAATTTGGTAAAAATGTATCATCCTAAATTGCCTGATGAGGCTTTGTTCACATGTTTACTGAGAGTTTGGATGTCTATAAGTCTGCAAGTCAACTGCTCTTAAGAACTTCTGTGTTTTTAATGGAGTATTTATACTGATTTTCCTAAATCTTGCATCTGGCATATGCCCCAAATACAGTAAAACTTCAAAAGTTCTAAACTCAGACTGAAACAAATTAAAAAGAAAACTAAAAGTAAAAAGTAAAAGTAGAAACAAAAAGTCAGAATGAGTCAAAACAAAACCTAATTACAAAATACTGCTTTTAACAAAATTCTGACCAGTTCATTCCTGAATCCAGGTGGATATTAGAGCCAGACAGTATTTCTTGCAGACAGATTCAAAAGACAAGAGCAGATATGAGATCATAATAACCTTCTGCTTCTTTATTATAATGATGAGAGAATTTTTGAGTTAAGGCCACAGTGTGTTTTGTGAAGTGATAACAACCTTGAATTTTGACCCTTGAACCACCGAGTTTGAATCAGTTCATCCATCATTTTATGGCAAATCTGAATCAAGGTATTCCTAAGATATTGTACTCATTGGTTTCACAAAAAAAATCAAACCATGTATTGGTGATAGCCATTCATGGTTATCACCAATACATGTCCATACATTTGTAAACAGAGTACTGATATTCTGAAATGTTTGACCAAACAGCATTCAGAGACTGCTCTTTACTTGCTATCAAGGGCACATCAAAGGATGACTAACCAAAAACCAAGAAAGGCCGAGACGGCTGTAGATTTATTGAGCAAATCAGCAGGCTGACATCTTCTTCAAAGCCCGTCTGCAGTAAATCTGAGTCAAACTACAAAGACCTGCCATCTCTCTGTTCTTTCCTCCCTGGATGGTCATCATTTTGACGTACCCACTGCAGAGTCAAAGAAGCCTTTTCAAATCACTGCAAATCTATTTACTCTCTTATTTTCTTTACAAAGCTAAGAAGTACCTGAGGGGAAGCAGGTAAGACGAGCAGTGATGCAATCATGAGCTGTTTTCCTCCACCTGTTTTTATTCTCTGCAGTCTGGGAGATTTTTGTCATCTGTGCTATTACACAATCACACAGCTCCTTCATTATTAATAGTTAGAGCATAATAATTATGATTATTATCAGAAAA
Source organism: Haplochromis burtoni (assembly GCF_018398535.1). Lineage (NCBI taxonomy): Eukaryota > Metazoa > Chordata > Actinopteri > Cichliformes > Cichlidae > Haplochromis > Haplochromis burtoni. The sequence goes on from NW_024582608.1 coordinate 203,949, forward strand.
TATCTACAGATGTCCAGTAAATATGTTCTTCTGAAGTGATAAATACATCTAGTAAACAAGGGTTTTTTTTGCCCTAGGTGTTGTTATTCTTATCATTGTTGTTTTTTTAACAGAACACATCTTAGAATGTTTTCACTAGTGTGAATGTCCAAAGAAAATAACTCTGTGAATTGTATTTAAACTTTAAAACACAACAAAACCAGAGGTTGGATTAATGATATCTGATATTATGTCCTCAACTAGCAGCTATTATAATAACTCAATCTAAGATCTGACTTTAAGTAATGTGAGACAAGTCATGCATAAGACAAATCATCAACCAAATTAGTTGTTTTCTTTAAATCTAGGGACTATTTTATTCCTCTTTGGCTCAATCTCACTATTTTCCTAAATGCAGCATCCACAGCACAGCTGATTTTGGCAATGAAAAGCTTGAGAAACCAAAAGAACATAACCTGCCCAACACCACACAGTAAAAGGACAGTTAATATGTAACTGGTGGACATAGTGGAGCAATTAGCGGCTAAAGAGCCAGATGTTTTCCCCAGGAGCTGATGGACAACAAACAGGGCTAACATGAAAACAAATGTTAGATTTTGTTAGAAAAGTGGATCAAAGTGAAAATCAAAGCTAATAATAGGCCT
>NW_024582608.1:204612-209571 GCF_018398535.1 Haplochromis burtoni
CCCCCCCCAGATGAGCAAGGGCACATCCTAATAAGTCGAGGCTGACTTTGAATTCAAGCTTAGCTCTCCCAAGGGGAAAGTCCTTGGTTTAAACCATTGTGCCACAAAATCTTACGCTCTGTGAGTTGCCAAAATCTTACGTCATGGCCTCGATTTTCTATACCCTGAATAAAGTGCCTAGGGGAGGAGGTGCAGGAGTCTAGTTTCCTGTTAGACCACTTGAATTACATACACTGAAAGGCTGGAGGGTTCTTTTTTTCCCCAAGATTGCCAAAAAAAGTCACCTACACCCAGCCCTTCCCACCATGGAGAAGGTGAATGAGAGCTAGAAAAATAAAAGCAATCACTGTCAGTGAATGACGGTTCGTGTTACCCATATTATCCTTTCCTTTCTACAGGAGGAGGTGTATTCTTTCTCTTTTGGTGGTTTTTCTTGTCTTTGTCTTTGCATTGTTTAGGGAACCCTTAACTATCTGCCCTCTACTTTCACCCCATATTCTTCAGCATTCATTACTTTTATTTGTTCTCTATTTTTTTAGGAGTTACTTAGCACTCATTAAAAAAATCCTGCATGTATCATTTTAATACCAGAATCTCATGAGGCAAGCTTTAAAAGAAAAACCACAATTTTAAAAATTCCTGCAAGCAAATCTTGCAGCAGATGTAGCTCCTGATTGGTAACAGATTTACCGCATTCACGGGAAAAAGTTTGACCCTGCTTTTCAGATCACACCACATTTGGTAGCTGTATGTCCCTGCATTGAAAATGGTTAGAGCTTTGTAATGGCAAATGCTGGAAACAATGGTGACACGTACAGTGCTGGAGCACCTCATGGGGAAGCAAAAAGCTGCAAGGAAATCATGAAGCTTAATTCATGTGGCAACAATATTGCTGAGTCAGAAATGAAAAACAGATGACGCTATAACAAAAGACCACCGTGGCCCCATGGCTGCCTCAAAAGAATGCTGCAGACCTATACACCTAAGATGATATGAACATACAGAAAATACATTTATGTTTACCTATATCTGAAGATGTACATGCCTATTCCACGAGTACTCCTACATCAAAATTTTAAACCCTATATGTTCGGATTGAGAGGCTAATTGTGAGCAGGTGTTAGCGTTTATATAAAATGCTGCTAAAATGTGATATGATGGACATCAGATTGAACTCAAATTCATGCAACTTCATTTTGGAAAAGCATTTCGGTATTGAGGTTTTAATTTGCCGAGCTCGTGAGAAAGTTGTTAAAGGATATGTTACAAAGTAATTCATCATCAAGCTGGCTACATTTACTGGACACACACATGCACACTGACCAGATGCTGGCAATGAATAATTGATCTGGTGCATTGCTGTTGTTGGAAATAACAAACAGATGCGAATGGATCTTTGAAAGGATTGTCCAAAATTCTGAGTTACAAGTGAACAAGGATCGTACATCCGCCAATGTGCTGGCACGAAAGCAAGAGAGGCCAAGTTTGACAAACGACCTTTCAGTTAAACAATAAATTATAATTCTGTAATGGTTTATTGTAACATTTATTATGATATTTGTATTGCGGTATAATAGTTTGATTCCTTTATATCTAATCCTGTAGCATTTATTTGTCTTGCTCAGCATTTGACAATCAAATGAAAAGTTCTTGGTAACTAATTCCATGCTTTTTCCTTTACAGGCGGGGTGCAACAGCTGGGTGTAAAGCAGTCAAAGGAATATGGAAGATCAGGACCTGAGCCACTAATTGTGGGTAGTCGGATACTTTAAGCTTATTACAAAACCAAGCATAAATATTAACAGTATGGCAGCGTGTTAATGGGGTGTTCACATGTGGATTAGTTTATGTTATTGTTTAGTTTTAGTTGGATGAAAAACAATAACCATGATTTTAGATGATACTAAAGCTGGCTATTAGAAAAGTTTGATGAGATGGGGACGTTTACCTTATGTAGACAGGAGGAAAAATTGTTACCTTTTTTAAGCATTTGCAAACACCAGACCATTTTGCATTTTTCCATACAGTTTTGTTCCCCTTCTTTAATCATATTGTTATTACTTAGCTCAACAGTAAATAAATAACTTTAATCCAAATCATTGTTATATTTGTATTGGAGCTGTCCATGAATCATGTGGCAACTCATTGAACTGTTTTGTTTTTTCAGTGATGATTTGCAAATGTGGACGGCACAGACTTCCTTTTTCTCATCAGATACAGAGTATCTGATGAACATACACATGTATATGCTTACAGTCAACTATCCACTGAAATGAGTTTCAGATAACTTACCTACAAAGTCACAAAGAAAAAAACACAAATTGACACCAAGACGACTCTTTGAACCTAAATGAGCCAATCTAAACTACTCATCAGACAGTGCTATAAATTCCTGTGCACAGTTAGCACAGCTGGTATAGTTGAGCCCGACAGCAAATTATTTCACAAAAATCAAAATTAGTCAAAATTATTAGCGCTCCTGATGCTAATAATCAATTTTGTATCCTTTTAGCTGTTTGTTGTTGTAGTTTTTAACAAGTCTCACACGTGTCTCCTCTGAATAATACCAGCCCATTCTTCTTTGGCAGATCTTTTGAGCTCCTCCACCTGTATTGGTCTTCAGGCCTGGGCCTTGGTCTTAAATTCACCCCTCACATTTTCAATGAGATTCGAGTCAGGGCTTTGTGCAGGCCATTCAGTAATGGTCATTTAAGTCTTCTGGAGGTAGGTTTTCACCAGAAGTGAAGTAAGCGTGCTCTGTCATGTCGAAAGAAGGTTCTTGAGGTTTCCTTGAGGTTTCCTTCAAGATCACAATGTTGCAGCACATCATTGCATAGAAATGATTTGTGCTGTGGCTCAATTTTTAAAAAAAAAAGAGTCATTTTCTCCCTTGTGCTGTTAAAAACTTTTACATTTCAGCTAGCACTACTTAATTTAATTTTAATTTTCAGGAGTATGCGTCCTGTATGTAAATGTCAATTCACACATATTTGTGTGTAGTTTGGCTGTTTATTAGACTTAAACCAGAGTTCTGTTTATACAACCAGCCCCAGTTTATGAGTAAAGTTTATCTGAGTAGTCTTGAAAAGACATTAAGGAAAACAAACTACCTACAGAGATAAACAGTTTGCATCTCAATGTCAGATTTTATCTACTACACAAATAATTGAATGCAGTTGTGGTTCCATGTGGAAGATGGCTTTCTCCGGAACAAAGTAAAATTCACTTAAAACCAGGAACTAGACCCCTGCTGGTTGAGATAAAGATAAATTAAATGAAGGGAAACTCTGCCCTGGGCCTCTAGTTAGCCTTTTAAATCATCTGATCCTGGTTCCGCTCTAAAGGAATCATTAGCAAATGCCCCACATGCAGATATTAGACCCGATCAACACTCTAACAATGCCTTCTTTGTCCTGTGCTGGACGTTTCTGATCTGGGAAAGACAAACACATGTTTTCCATGTGTGCACGTGCCAGCTGTTGACAACTGAGTTCAGCACATTCACGGCTTTGTTTGTACTTCCAGTAGGACAATACTGCAGAGTGAGCTATTGATCCCAGCTGGCAAACCTGCCTTTTTGACTGTCCGTCTGTCTATGTACATATTTAGCGTGACTTCTAATGTTGTATATGAGCATGTATACCAACTGCATACTAAGATGAATATATGACACACATATAATGCATAACATAACACTACATACAACATTTTGACTCATTAAATAATCAACATAAATTAATGCAATCAAATAATGATAGAGTTGTCTGATGAAAAGTGTGTGCACATCTGTGGATCTTTATAATTACTTTATGATAACTTCATAATTCAAAATAAAGATATACCTTTGTATTATTAAGCATTAAACAGTGCAATAGTAAAGATTAAATAATACAGAAAGTTACTGATTTATCTTAAATATGCTTCATTCTACTGCTGTTTGTTCCCTGGTAATAAATTTTACAACTAAAGATTTTACAAACAAAGATTTTACAACCTTAAAGCTCCAATCACTCTTTAATCACTTGGTTAGCTGTGGAAGTGAATTGGAAATTTTGGTGTGCGGGTGGGAATGATGCCAAACTCACTCTTTAACTGTGCACAAGAGATATTGGTTTGACTGTTTGTATTCCTAAGACAGTGTTTTGTAATAATTCTGAAAATGTTCTTTAGATTAGATGAAACTTTATTAATCCCTCGGGTGGGTTCCTCCGGGAAATTCAGTTTCCAGTAGCACAGCACCGACAGAAGTTGCATGTTACAGATACAATAAGGGGAATGAGAGTAAGGATATAAGCATAAATATACCATATATATACATATACACATATATAAATAAAGAATACATAATAGGGATAAATAGGATTGCACATTTGAGTGAGTACGCATTATAAAGTAGGATGAAAAGGAAAAACATGAATCAAAGATAAGCTCTCTGAAGACACTCCTATAGAGAGAGAGCTTAGTCTGTGTCACCTGTGTTGCAGCTGAATACAGCTTAGCTTTTATGAAGTCACTTGTCAAAGATTTCTCACGAGGGCTGCTATAGTTCCATTTAGAAACTGGACAGTTAATTGTCTTGGAAATGTGGTATATGAATGATCAACACTGTAATATGAGTCTGGAACCTCGACACCTTAAACATTCATCCTTCTTTTAAAGGTTAAACCAAACGTCCTCTGTAATTCTCATTTGATGAGTTTTATGTAGGAGTTGATATTTTTGATGTTAATGATCTAGCAGCCCACTCAGCAAGCAGAGCGCTTCTAAACACCAGGGTCTGATTTCATCACAACACTAGTGCAACTCAACAGTGCGTGACCACCCACACAAACAAATCTGCACACACACACGCCTCCACTTTTCTCGGCAAGTCGGGTCAGGAATATCAGATAAGCAATTATATGGTAGACTTTACAACAAAGCCTGGATGCCGGAGCAACTTTCACATGGATAGATCTG
>NW_024582608.1:209591-238256 GCF_018398535.1 Haplochromis burtoni
CACACACACACACACACACACACACACACACACACAATTTGTTTTTCCCACGAGGCACTGACACCAACAGTCAGTTATTTATAGCAGTTCCTGTTCTACCTCTTTCGAGACTGTGTTATGAGGATTTGGTCCTGCTGGGTATAAAACTATATATATATATTTGCACCAGAAAGGTGATTCTGTAAGAGCTATTAGCTATTATATTTTAGGATAGTGTGCAGTGTGTCCTTAAAAACTTTGAGGAAACTGGGCAAATGGAGGATAGCAGAAGATATGACAGACCTAAAAAGAAAACTGCAGCAGATCAACAGCATCTAAAAATCATGTCCACAAGAAATCGGGAGCAAAAATCCAGCAAAGATGTGACACAGAACATGAAAGATGCTGGGCCTGGTCTTGGCCTTCAGGTGATCCATCTACTTTTCGCTGACACATGATCATAAAAGGAGTCAGTGGAAGGGCAGCTGTCAAGAGGCTGTAAAGGGAAACGTGGAAAAAAACATTGAGGTCTGCCAAATACACAGAAATTGGACTAGAATTCAGTAGCAACGGGTCTTATGGGGTGATGATTTTGGTTGAAATGATCGTCAGTATATACAGAGGACGTCAGGAGAGAGGGTCAAGATTAAGCAAAACACTATGGAGGCTCGGCCATGGTTTGAGTTTGCTTTCAGCCAAACATCTTATCACCTGTTGTCAGAGTAGATAGAACTGTAAATGCAGAAAAGTACAGTTAGATTTTTTTTCTTGAAAGCATCTGATTAGCAATGAAAGTGATTCCAAACACATGCCAGTACAGTCAAAGCATACCTGGAAAGAAAAACACACATAGGAACACCATCAGTCATGGACTGGTCTCCCAACTCAACATTAATGAAGCAGTGTGGGATGATCTTGACAGAAAGCAGAACAAAAGGCAGGCAATATCCAAAGAAGAGATTTGAAACTCCTTCAAGGAGCCCGGAGAAGTATTCCCAAAGACTATTCAAAGAAATTACAATTTGTTTAGGAGAGGTCAGACTGTGTTGAAGAATAAAGTTGGCCATGCAAAATATTATTTTTTAAGCTCTGTTTTTGCCTTATTTACTGTTATTTTGTGTTTGTACCTATTTCCCAGTTTCCTAGAAAAATATAAAGAAGAGAGAGTGGCTCAATGCTTTTGCACAGTAGTGTAAGTTCAAACAGAATCCTCCACAGACTCTTCACAATCTACAGAAAGTGTGTAATGAGTAAAAATTAAATTGTTACAAAGGCAAAAAAAGAGAGAAAAAAATCCGTTTTGATTTAAACAACTGGCCATACATATATATTTGAATAAAACATACATGATATAATGTATTTAATTTGTTGTGCAGAATAAAAGTGTTCCTTTTTTGCACTTTTGTGACTGAACTCTAGCTAAACCTTTTCTGGTCATGTTGTGGAAAATGAGCATGCCCTAAAAGACCAGTTAATGACTCATATTTTAACAAATGTATACATTCAACATGTAAGTGAGGGGAACAGCCCAGTCAGTGCTGTAGTTTATGAGGAATGCTTGTCTGTGGGATGAATTACAGCTACTGGTCAGCAGCTGCTTTTTAAAACCCACCTTCATCACCCACACACTACACACAAACACACAATAACAAGACCTACTAACAAGCAGACCATAGTGGTACACTGAGTGAGTTCTTGTTTAGATGAGCCGCCTGGCTTCCCAAAAACATCCAGGCAAAAACACGCTAAAACAAAAAGAAAGGATCTGTGTGGTCTATGATTAAAACCCTGGAAACTAAATTGTTGATATAAATGTGACTGCATAAACAATGTACCTCCTAGCCTTCCTACTATATGTGTTCTTCCCTTTTTTTGACTACTTTATCCTAACTCTTTGCAGGAATGCCAAATAGCGGTAGTGAGAAAGAAACATGAAAGAGATGACCAAACAGTGCACAGACATCTAAAGCCATATACCCACAAACTCTCAGGAAATTAACCAGTCTTGCTTTTGTTTCAGTTTATGTCCTAAAAGCTTCTTTATCTGCATTCATCTCTTTGCACTTAATCCATTACCTGTGCTGAACCAGGCTGTAGAATGGAAAGGGAGCTCTTCCAATATATTTACAAGGTACCATAGCAAACGTTTCATTCACTATGCAGGTAAAAGTGTATGTTTAAAGCTTCCGCACATGTTTGCGGGATGTGTGAATTGTTTAGATGAGGGGGGAGCTGAACAGACATCCCTGAAGAATGCTCTTAGAACCTGTTTATAGCCTTCTGGGGGCTTCAGGGACTTCGGTGGCTTTAGGAAGACTGAAAGAGGGAGAGTTAAACTCCTTTGCATAATGACTTCCAGACTATCGCGTGTTGCTTCTCTTTTATGCTGCATACCCCTGTCAGGGTCCATCAACAAGTTTATCCCTCTGTGAGACAAACGTTTTATGGCACAGATTTGGGGTTTGACTGATTTATGTCTCAGACAAAACTGCTTGGCTTACTAGAAAAGAAAGAGCAAGACTGTACAGATACATCAGATACATTCAGAAAATGTTATTGTTAAAGCTTTTCATGGTGGATCAAGAAAACAGAGAATTCATGTATGTATTCTAATTTCTTCATGCTTGAAGATCATGCACAGCTAACTTTATTTTTCCAGGAGATGGGAACAAACCACGCTTTTTGCCCTGTGGCAGCTGGGATAGGCTCCAGCCAGCCTGCAACGCTGAATCAGATAAAACCTCAAGAAAGTGGATAGATAAATGAGATAAGATGAGGTTGTGCTATTACAAAAATTGTTATTTTGTGAACATTACCCCATCTTCCTCCCGTAGTTCAAAAAACTTATTGTGTAGAGTAAAACACTCTCCAGTGCTCACATTTTCCAAATACATATTCGTTTTTTTTTTCCTATAATCTGATAATAATGATGTTTCTCCGGCTTACATGCAGAGTGTACAGAACCTGCTTCCTTTCTGATGAGTAAGTCAGCATTTTGTCAGTCAAAGTCAGCACTTACGAGTAAAAAGGGCCAGCTGAGTTTTGGGTATCGTGGCGGATCAGCCCCTGCCAAGAGTAACAACCCATTCTTTTTGCACCATTCCCCGGGAGGGATAAAACTTTTCAAATTTAAGTAAGTTCCAGTAAAGTCAAATATATTTCCCAAACGACCCCCCCACCCCCAAAAAAAGGCCTTCATACATAAATGCAAAAATGGAAAATGCTCACACTGACTGGAAATTTTTGGAAATCACTCAATAGCTAGATCCCAACACTCGTGCCACTTTAGGTCCATTGCAGGCTTCTAGTGAGATGTAATGATATAACTGAATCTCCACTCTCTCTACATTGAAAAGCTAACTCATTTACAGGTGCGCTAAAGTTTGCCCTCTGGGTTGTTTTGGTTAGCTCTTTCAGATGGTTCTGCTGAGTTTGGTGACATCATGTCTGCCCTGGTTTAAAACTCTGAAAGAAAAAAGAAAATCAGGACTGCAGACAGACACAATAATTTCAGTTCTGCTTCTAAGGGTTTATTCATAGAGAAACACTAGAAAGTACCTAAATATAACTGGCTGAATGAGATATCTGATTGGGACAATTCAAACATTTTTCTTTCTCTTTCACTTCTGCCTAACTCTATCGCTGTCATTCTCCCAGAAATCTGCCGTACTTTCTTCAACTGGCTGTAGTTTTAGGCACACGCAGTTTTTTGGACTCAAGTGAGCAGTTTGGTTTTGCATGAAATCTGAAGAACACCTAGGGGCCTGCTGTCTTACTCTCTGCGCAAGCTACTCTTTGAAAGGTTGCCATCCTCCCTCTGCTCCTTGATTACTTGAGCACATGTTTGAGGGAGTGTATTTTTCTATGATTCTCTGTGCTGTTACCAGTCAAGCACCCTTTTCTAAATGAGAACAAAGTGCTCTGGATGTCAGTATAACCTGACAGCCAGCAGCAGTGCTACAAATCCAGGGTCATGCAAAACTATGCTTTTGTGGATTTAGTGGTCTCATAATTTACACATTGGAGATGATCTGACCACCTTGTTCACTCGGAACATTTTAAATGCCAAGCTGTGAGTCAAGTTTAATTGTGTAGTCTTGAGCCACAAAGATGATCTCGTAAGACTGTATATTACTCACGTTCTGAGTGTAATGTATCCTTTTTTTAAATTAATGGAACTTGAAAAATGAGATAAAGACAATAAACATGTTAATAACAAATGAAACAAATACTCAAACACAGTAGAGGCAACACAGCCAACTGGGTCATGGAACACCAGTCACCTACCAGTACAAGAAGGAAAGTTTAAAAAAAAAAAAAAAAGAGCCAGCCAGCGTCTGTTAATCTGCCTTTCTCATTTGTGTCTTTTATTGCTGTGGGAACTTATGAAACAGCAGACAGAAGGGAGGTTTCCAATCCTTGTGCGGTATTAAGTGTGCAACCAACGGCCCTCTGTGGACTAAGAGTTGTTCTCTCTAGAGAAACAACCTCTTGGGTCATGTTTGTAAAGGTTTACTTGGTCTTCCCCCAGACGATGACTGCTTTGTTTATGTAATAAAGTAACTTACACAGTAAAAAGAATTTAAATATTAAAAATAAAATAACAGAACAGTGCATCATTTTAAAATGGAAGAATTTACCATGTACTTTTTTGTGGATATAAGCTTTTAAACCACAAATTCACTTTTATAATTTTTTTTCATTAACAGAAACTTTATTTTAATGAAAAAAGGAGCAGATTATTTACTGGCAGAAACATGATCTGTTTTGTTTGACTTTTTTCTTGCTTATTTCTTTTTTTTTTTTTTTTTCTTTCATGTTTTCTTCACAGTGTGGGTCCAGACCATGATCCTAGTGTCACAGGCTGGGTCTCTGACCCAGCGCTCTGTGCATCTCTTTGTATTTGTTTCATTTTTGATATGTTATTAGTTTTTGTGTCATTTCTTATCTAGCTTTAGTTTGGGCAGTTATTGTTTCTTGTTCCTTGGTTTTCCATGTTTTGGGGTTTTTGTATTTATTCATCTCGTATTAGGTCTGTTAAGTTGTGTTGTCATGTTTAGTTTTTAGTGTTTCCTGTTTTATTTTGACAGTGTCATGTGTTTTTTGGTCATTGTATTTAGTTTCACTCCTCCTGGTCCTGTCATTAGGGTTATGTCTGTCAGCTGTTCCCCCCATGTGTCTCCACTTCCACTGATCACCTCTTGTAGGTATTTAAGCCCTTTGTTTTCTGCTTGTCATTGTCGGTTCGTCTGTTTATTTGACCTCAGTCACAGTCATGTTTTTCGTCCGTTATTCTATGGTAGTCTTAGTCTTTGCCTGTTATTTTCCTCCACAGTTATAGTTATAGTTTTTTGGGTCTCAGTACCTCTTAGTGTTTTTGTTTCTTAGTGTTTTTGTCAGTTTGCTTTGGTTTCCTGGTTTTCCCCTGCCGTCATTAATAAAGGATCACTTTTCTGTTACAACTTACAACTCCTCGTCCATCATCTGCTTTTGGGTCCTGCTTCCTCACACATCGGCGCAACCCGCCGTGACACCTAGGCACACAAAAAATACAGTTTACATGAAAGATTTATACTAAAAATAGATGCAGCCGAGCGTTAAAGACTTTTTATGTTATTTTAATGTTGATCATTCTTCTTACTTTTGAGTATAAATGATTAGCTAAATAGCCTAAAATACTTCTAAAAAGTAGTTGCCTTGCTCTGCAAATATCCTCTGGCCTTTGGAAAAGTTTGCTCTTCATTTGGCCAACTGGTAAAATTTGAAATTGTTTAATTTTTTTAAATATTAAAATTATAGCCATATATTCTTTATGGTTTCTAAAGCCATAAAAAGATCAATTAAAATAAGAGCTAATGTGTTTTATTGCACATCCATGCCATTAAAAAGGTCTCTTTTTATTTTTCCCAACAAAATATAAGTTTGAGTTAAATTTCCCATTAATGTCAGTGCAATATATATTGAGTCATATAACATGCATCTTGAAGGAAGTCTCTTTAAAATAAATTATCCACTAGAGCCTGGTAGGTCAAGGAAGGCCTAACCCACGTGCCCTTCCTCTTGTATTTCACAATAAGTTACAACCTGTTGGTGCATGTGCCTAAGCTGCCTGTTCTTTCATTAGAAAGAGCTGTGTCAATATTAGTGAAGTTGTAATTCACTGTTATGCTGAATGGTTAGATAATGCTTCCATGACAGGAGGATTTGAGGAGTCAAATGAGGTGTGTGCTAACGCATATGCTTCAGTGCACTCACTCGCAAACCACTTACGTGCTTGTACAGTACCCACAAGTACCCACAATAAAGGAGGGGGAAGGACAGAGAAAGACAGAAACACAAATGTACAGAAAGTTATACAGGAACGAAACACTATGTGTGTTTAACGTGTGACCTCTGTGGTTTCTCGGGATTATTCCTAAATTTGTATTATTGAAAGATAGATAGATAGATAGATAGATAGATAGATAGATAGATAGATAGATAGATAGATAGATAGATAGATAATCAGCAATTAAAACATCATTGTTAAAAGTAAAAGTACCACAGGTTTGCAGGACCCACTGCACCAGCATAAGGTCAGACAGTGGGTTCAAGGATGTCATCCCGATAGTCAATGACAGTCAGGGTGCTGCTGCCTAGCCTGTAAAGGTCCATCCGTTTCTGATTATTTGATAGAGAAGTTTACACCAGTGCCCTGCAGGATATCATTTTGTTATGCTTTGACGGTGCTCATCCTGTTCCTCCTTGCACAAAGCAGCAGATATCCGTCCTGCTGATGCGTTAAGGACCTTCTACAGCCCCTTCCAGCTCTCCTAGAGTAACTGCCTGTCTCCTGTAATCTCCTCCACACTCTTGAGACTGTGCTGGGAGACACACCAAACTTTCTGGGGTTGATTTCATTAACACAAAAGCAGCTAATTGACAACTGATTAACAACCTCCTCTGCTACTTAACTGACCTTATAAAAAAAACCCAGAAGCTTAACTGACTTCATGCTATACAATGAATAAAAAGTGTTCCTTTATTTCATTTTATTTGTATGATTTACCAGAATGCTGCCCATTCCCAAATTTCTAGGGTTATTTCCAGTTTTTCCTGTTATCCTCAAGTGTATTGGTTAATTTAGGGTTGTCTGAATTAATATGAGTTCTTCTAACTGCTTCTTCTGATGTATTTTATTGACTAATCACTGATTCTCATGCTGAACAGTATTTAGTCTGGCACTCCCTTTAACCTTTATTGATTTATTGCTGTTCTTTTCAGTAAAACACCTTGAGGCCACTTTTTGTTTTGATTGGTATTATTTGCAGACTTGGACAGAATGGTCTGCACAGTTAAAAGACACCCACCCCTAATGGGTCTGACTTGTTTTTGACCTTAAATGACCCATAGTTGTAAAAATTATGTTTGTCTGCCAGATAGCCAGGCCTGTCCAGGGTGTAACTCTCATGCGACCTTTGCTGACCTGGACAAGATAAGTGGGTATCAAAGAGGAAAAAGGTCCACATTGTGTCAGAGAAGCTGTCAATAACACACCAGTCAAGCCAACTTTGCAATGGATTCCTGTGATTTTTTTTAAGGGTATCTGGTGTCAAACGCCACCCATTTGGGAATCCTAGCTCCTAAAAACAAATGTTAGGGATTACTTCCAAATACTATTTGACATTTACGCATTACCCCTCATGTCCTGAGGGGGCTCATTTAGTTTGTGTTGATAGACAGCTTGTGTAATCCAATCCTCAGGTACTGCAACCTGTCTAGAGTCATTACTTTGTGCTGAAGTACACACAATGCTGCTTTTTAATGTAAATTGGTAGTGATTTGCCAGACATCATTGGTTGTAAAAAAATTTTTAAAAATCTCATTACCAGATAGAGAAAAAAATACAAGGAAGACACTTTTTTTTCTGTTTCTTACAGGATTGTTCACTGTTGAGCTCTTGAACTCTGCTGATGATGAGTGATTGCAGCTGCTGAAACCCAAAACTTGCTCTCTGTGTGTTCGCTTTCAAACACTCTGCCACACACGTACGTACCAGAGATAAGGCGTACAGCACATACAAAGAGCTCACACACACTCAAGTGCTATGCTTTCTCTCAATGTGTTTCCTTTCTAAATCACCCATACACAATAAGGGAGCTTCTTGTGGCCTTTCTGATGCACAACTTACCAGCTTGAGCCTAGAGGATGAACTTTGATGTTAAGACACATGTGGAAAACCTTGATCTCAAATAAATGAATAGATCAGAGTAGATGATTGGCTTGTTGTGGTTATTTTGTCATCAGGTGACATATTGGCATTGGCATTGATCTAGAAAACATATTTTGAGGAAATGTTTCCACATAGTGTCTTCAAGAACGTAAATCAAAAAGGAATGACATAATCTTCATACTCTCAGATGGGTTTCTGTTGGACAATATGACATGCCAAGCATTCACTTCCTCTCGTGTAATTGCTGAATCAGTTTCACAGTCTGTTTTTTTCAGGAACAAACTGTATGTTGAGGTATGAAAATGACTGGTTTGTTTGTCATTGCTGAAGCATGACAGCATGGGGAAATTGCTGTCATTTTTTCCTAGCAATAAAAGAGTCCTGTTATGTCATCGGCAAGTTTCAATCTGTATTATTATCCTGTAAACAGTCAGATAAGCTGTTTCATGTGTATTTTAATTGGAAATGTAATAGAGAGCATCTTCTGTGTGCTAAAACCAGCACAATGCGAAGCAGGTGAAGACCAACACCTGTTGACCAAACAAGAAAACAGTTTTATTGGTTGCACAAATCTTGTTTAACCTGTGCCCAGGACACAGGTTAGATATTTCTACTAGCTGTGACTGGCTCAACTAATTAACCATTACTCCTTCAAAGAATTCAAAATATGTTGCAACGGATAAGGCTGTATATTAGCATGAAAACATAAACGGTCAAACTCATGTGTCATTTAATGGCAATGATAGTCTAATATATTTTATATTTCTTATTCATTACTTTTTACTTTTTTTTAAAAAATACTAACACTTTTTTTTCAAAATGTGCCACTGTTTGTTGTTCATTGTTAGCACAGCATGTGAGGCTGGCATGACTGCAATATTATTACGCTTGCACAAGAAAACAAAATAACAATTAAAGTTTTGACTCTTGAATCTTGCATAAAGGGTTTCTGGGAGACAGTCTGCACTAATTCCTGCTATGCAGGCAGAAAATAACTTGGTGAAGGGGCCTGAGGCTGTGAAAGCAGGTTTGTTTATCCATCCACTGAACACTGCTGACACCAAGTGGACCTTAGTGAACAGTGCATCAATGTTGTTAAAAAGCTGAGGTTGAAAGTTTACACACACTCATTTTCCTTCCCAGGGAGTGATTTACAGCATACACCTTTAATGACTTAAAAAAAAAAAAATCCAACTTGTGAAGCAAGTGGTACCTCACCCAGATGATTTTGGTAGCTATTAAGAAGCCAGGACTGGGTATTTGACAAACTTTTTTGGCAGAATTGGCAAAGTTCTTTAAATTAGTTGGTGTCAGACCTGGGTTGAGGCTGGTGCTGGGGATCATTGTCCTGTTTGAACTGTGTCCAAGTTTCAACCATCTAGCTCTTCAATTTGGATGTAGTTCTACTTCTTCTCATTTTGCAATATACCAGGACCACTGGCAGCCCAAGATCATGAAGCTACTATCACCATCCTTAAAAGCTGCTAAAGTATTCTTAGATTTAAAAGCCTCACCTTTAAGCCTCCAAACTGTTGTCACTGTGGCCCGATAGTTTAATCTTTGTCTCATTTGACTCTAAAACCTTTGTCCAAAAGTTGGTCTGCACAGCCATGAAGGCAGCTGCAAATTTCAGTCATGCTTGAATGTGCTGATTTTGGAGCAGAGGCTTTATTGGTCATCCCAGTTCAGTTTGTGGTGATTCCCCAGCAACTCATTCACAAACTGGATCTGATGGGGATCAGCACCTCACTGTGTAACTGGCTGCTGGATTTCCTGACAGGAAGAAAGCAGACAGTACGGGTTGGCAGCAACACCTCCAGCACAAGAACACTGAATACAGCGGCTCCCCAAGGATGTGTGTTGAGCCCCCTTCTCTTCACTCTGCTGATGCACGACTGCACACCATCACACAGCTTCAGCCTTTTCATAAAGTTTGCAGACAACTGTGGGAGGTCACATCAGCAACAACGATGAGACCTACTACAGGAGTGAAGTTAAACATCTGGCCGAGTGGTGCAGCAACAACACCTTGTACCTGAATGTGGAGAAGACTAAGAAGATCATCATGGACTTTAGGAGACCCTGCACGCCCCACTAACCATCAATGGTGCTGCTGTGGAGAGGGTAAGCAGCACCAAGTTCCTGGGTGTGCACATCTCAGAAGATCTCTCCTGGTCAAAACAAAAAAACCAAAACGCTGCATCACTGGTCAGCAAAGCCCAACAGTGACTCTACTTTCCCTGCAAACTGAGGAGAGCAAGAGCCTCAACCCCCATTATGAGCACCTTCTACAGAGGCACCATTGAAAGTATCCTCACCAGCTGCATCACTGTGCGGTATGGCTCCTGCACTGGGTCCTGCCGAAAAAAGTTACAACAGTAGTGAGAGCAACGGAGAGGATCGTGGGTACTTCTCTTTCCTCCCTCCAGGACATCTACTGCACCCGCCTCTGCATTACAGGGGATTCCACTCATCCGTCCAACAGCTTCTTCAGTTTGCTGCCATCAGGAAGGAGACTGAAGAGCCTCCAGGCTAGAACCACCTAGCAGACTGAGAGACAGCTTCGTCCATCAGGCTGTCAGGATGCTGAATTCACTCCATGCTCTCACACACACGAATTTCAGACCTGCATTCACTTCTTCCCTCTGAACCCTCAACCACCCCAAAAATACAAATTCCGACCCACCACCATTCAACTGGACTTTCCCATTGTTCTGAGAATTGGTCAATCCAATGAGTGCTGTCAAACAAATCCTTTTTATGCTGCCAATGAAAAATAACCAGATGTATGCAATCATGATCAACTAATCAACTAATGAGTAATTAATCAGTTTGGGCCTTGTGAAGCTAAAAGACATCATAGAGTCTTCAGCATCATTATTAAAAGATTTTGGCGAGTTCAAACATGTGTATCCAATTCTTGCTTCTTAAAGTCATTAAACATGTA
This sequence comes from Haplochromis burtoni, assembly GCF_018398535.1. Classification (NCBI taxonomy): domain Eukaryota; kingdom Metazoa; phylum Chordata; class Actinopteri; order Cichliformes; family Cichlidae; genus Haplochromis; species Haplochromis burtoni. The sequence continues at coordinate 220,730 of NW_024582608.1, forward strand.
AGCTGTAAAATCATTAATTTAAGACCACATCTCTGTAATTCTTTCTTCACATTTAAATGTTAAAAAACACAACTTTAAAAAGTTAACTGTTAACAGTTTGGATTTTTTTCACTTCTTTGCAGTTTTTACCGTGGAAATTGTGTAGAAATTAAAAATAATCTCTGTTTGTTTGGGGGGGTTTTTTTACATAAAGTACAAAGAGACGGATGCGGAACACGTTAGTTTTGTCTTCCTTCGGTTAAAAGACCCTATTCGTATGAGTAATGATGAGTCATGATGAGTCATGATTTGTAGAAACAAGATTTGTTGAAGACCTGGAGAAAATAGGTCACATAGCAGAAAGAGGTAGCTTTGCTTTCTATCTACACATTGTAGTGTAGTATATTGTATTAAAAAAAAACACTACACTGATACAGTTGAGCTAAGCTATATTTTTCTCATACAAGCAGCCAAAGCACATTAAAGCATCTTATTCACTGCAGAAACAACACTAGTGCTAGTGCCTGCTGCAATTTCAGCAAGTCTTTCATCACATAGGGCTTCCACGTGTTACAGTATATTCCTCTGCAATCCCATTTCTTGCCTTGTAATTATACAAGTTTTTATTACAAGGTAGGCCTATTAAATGTTATTGAGGAGAATTTCTCTTGCACATAATACACAAACATAATTTTCGAGGAAAAATGAAAAATACAGGCAAAGACTTCAAGAATAGCAGGTAATTGAAAAGCAATGTGCTAAAATACTCCAGATGGTTTTTAGTCCATCCAGCGAACAAGATGTGGAAACCCAGACCCAACTGTAAACGTGCAGAATTGCAGGGATCACATTACCGTAAATATTCTAAAAGAGTTGATTGTAATTGGATTCCTTGGGGAAGAAAATGTCTTCATTCCCTTTTCCTTCATATATATATATATATACATACATACATACATACATACATACATATAGCATTGACAAATGTTTCCTTCATGGGGAGCTTCCAGTGAATTGTGAATTGTGAATGCAGGTGCTACTGTTGCTGTCCTTTGAACTGAAGTGCAGTTGTCGATGACGTATCTTGGTGCTCTTATTTTGAGACAGTTGTATAACACAACTATTTAGTATGTTCAGTATGTGTGTTTAGTTCTTTAGTGTAACATTACCCTGTTACTTTGGATGAGGTGACCTTTGTATTTACAGCTAGTCAAAAGTTCACATACTGTACACTTCCACAGTACGGGCATGAATGTCATGGCAATTTGGGACTTTTAATGATTTCTCAGTTCTGTTGCTGGAACACCAGTGAAGGAACCTTTACATCAACCAAGAAAGAAGCTCCTGTTCCAAGCTCGACTGACGTTTGCATCTACCCACGTGGACAAGCCAAATAAAGTTTTATTATAAGATGAGATAAAGATTGAGCACAGTTGGATACTCCAACAAGATAATGATCCAAAACACACATCAAAGGTAGTTTTTGAATGGATAGAGCAGGCAAACATTAAGCTTCCAGAATAGCCTTCCCAATGTCTTGATGTCAACCCTATTGAAAACATATGGACCATACTTAAAAGCTGGATCAGTGCCTGGAAACAAATTCAGATGAACTCTAGCAATTCTGCTAAGGTGAGCAGTCAAATATCCAGCCGGAATTATGCCAGAAGCTTGTTGATGGCTACCAAAAGTAGTGAGGTGTAATTTACAAAAGGTCATTTTACCACATATTAGTTGGCGTGTATGTATATATCTAAGCCAGTATGTATATTTTTAACCCTGAATTATTGTGACAAATGACCTGGATAATCTAGCCATAAAAATGCACTTTACTGCAGTAAAATAAAATTAACAAGACAATCTTACATCTTCCAGTTCATTAACAATAACCAGTCTAATTGTGCTTTTGTAGTTTCATCCACTAACAAACTACTTAACCCCTCCAAAACCATACCCTCTAAATTTCTCATCAATGTTATCAATAACCTAAAGATCAGTAGTGACACACAAAGAATTTTAGCTTTTCTGGATCTCACTCCTGAATTCAACACTGTTTATCCTGACATTTTAATTCAAAGGCTGCATGGCACAGTTGGTTTAATAGAACAGGTTCTTGATTGGCTTTCATTTTATCTAAAGGGTGGAAATTTTTATGTTTCAAATGGCAATTTACAACTTGAACAACTCAAAATTTAACTAGGGGCTCAAGGGTATGTCCTTATTCCATTGCTGTTTAACCTTTACATGCTCCTATTTAGTACTGCCATAAAGAATAACAATATGTCCTACCAATCTTATGCAGATGACACACAGTTGTACTTATTTTTTTCCTCTGATGAGCTATCCTCTGTTCACAAACTAATGATTTGCATTGATGACATTAACTACTGAATGCCATATTACTCGGTATCATTCTGCACAGTGATCACAGTTTTGATCATTTTTGATCATTACATCAATACGAGAATTACGAGAATTGCTTTCACTCACTTAAAAAGACATATCCATGGTTAGAAAATTTCGATCTCAAACTGACTCTGAGAAACTGGTCCATGCATTCACATCAAGAAGGTTAGATTATTTTAAGGCAAAATTATCCAAACCATCAACAGGATGACTTTAGCTGATTCAAAATGCAGCAGCCAAAATCATTACATATATGTGGAAAGTTGAGCACAAACCAAGCATTGAAGGCACTTCATTGGCTCCAAGTGCAATACAGAACCTTTAAAGTCATTTTAGTAGTTCATAAGCCCCCCAGGGAATCTCTGACTTGCTCACTGTTTAGAGTCCAGTCAGCCCTCAAAGGTCACCAGGTGCAAATCCTTTAGCTGTTCCTAGAATTAGATCTAAGTGTACTGAGGGTACTTTCACTTACTGGGCTCCTTTTCTCTGGAACAAGCTGCCTGCTGACCTGAGAACAATTGCATCTGTGCATTTAAAAACAAACTAAAAACCTTTTTTTTTTTTATTTAAACAGGCTCAATAAGAGTTTTTTGGTTTTATTGACTTTATTTTGCTCATATATATATCGTTGCCTTTAGCCTTTATTCTAAACCTACACAGGTTTTTATGTTCTTCTGTATTGAGCACACTGAGTTTGCGGGTAATTAAATGGACTACATAAATACAGTTGCCATTGCAAAATGTAAAATAAAACGGAGTTGTATATAATATGACATTGAAATAAAACAAAAAAAATCGTAATCATGTAAAGTTAAAAATGCGCATATATGTATATACACGCACACTATTTTTTTTTATTAAAAAATAAGACTGTGGTCTTACTTTCTAAATAAGAAGAGCCAATTCTCCACCCTACAGCTTAGAAGCCGCAGGAATGTCTCTGCGCATCTATTCAAAGGATTAAGGTGAGCCTTTCGGGAGGTTCTGTACGTGGCAGCGCTTTCCTCCCCTCTCCGTACTTTTCATAACCCCTGGGTGCCAAGTGGATTTGCGTCCACATTCTCAAACGTGACTATCCTGTTTGAAAGCCACGAGAATGAAGGTAAGCTGACATTAAATGCTGTCTCGGATTAGCTATCGCACAAAATGCTGTGTAGCATTACATCACGACTGAGTCCTTGAGCTCGCATACCTCCCGAACATGCTGGGATGGTTGTCAATCGTGGGTCCAACAGGCTTCTGTTGTTTTTTTAGTGCACCAGATTGTACAGGTTCCCAAGGTTAAAGAAAACACAACATGTTATTCAGTGAGGTTTGTGTTCATTCCCGTGCTGTTTCTGGAGGTTACATTATAATGCGAGACACAGCTGAGTAGCAAATGTTCCACAGCGGACAGGGAGAAAGTTTTGAAAGTTTGCGCGAAACTTCGTGACCGAGCATCTCACGCGTGGATGACATTCTGTGTTTTACACACACTCACACACACATACTTTGAATCGGAAAGTCTAGCTTTTTTCGGCACAGTGAATTAAAATCTCTACACAGCACGGACTACAGGACATTTACGGGACCAAAAAAAGGGAAGTGTTGGGAATTTCTAGAAACAGCCGTCCCGGGCTGACGTCACTGGGACGGCTCCTCTACTCTGGAGATGGTCTGCACACTCGGTCGCGGGGGAAGAGTGAGTTTTGCTCATCTTTACCTAATTTCTGCTCTCACACAGACACGTAAGCAGCGTAAGATTGGTCTGATGTTAGCAGTTATCGACACATATTCCAGCCTCGCGGTGACATTGTTTCTATTTCATGGACCGCAAACAAATCACCTCTAGCTCTGCAACTAACGATTATTTTGATCGCTATTGGCTGTTAATATGCCAAATAACCATGTAAAACGAATGGGATAGCAGTGGCAGTTAAAGTACTTATAGAAAATCCAAAAATATTAGTTTCATCTAATGTTAGAGTAATAAAAAAGATCAATTTACGACACTAAGGAACGTGCAGCTATCAGATATATGTGTGTCTTTGAAAATGACCGAAAAACTGTTAGTTATCAAAACTTAAATAACTTTAGTTATCCGAATAAATCATGTAAAACCGCTGAATGCTTATTATACTCACATTAGATTCGTAGAAATAGGTCACACAGGGCTGTTATATGTAATTGCAATATAAATTAACTCCCTTTAAAGGGGGTGAATTCACTGTGGCTGCCTACTGTTCACTGGGTTCAAAAGATTAGGTCTTGCATAGCTCCAAAAAAGGGCTTTGTTCTCCCTTAACAAATGGCACAGCGTCACTAAATACACTGGCCTGGTAGCGTGATGCCCTGCAGTGATTTATGCATGGTAGAATGCAAATAATTGTCTCTGGCTGTTATGGGAGTGTGTAAAAATGGAAGGTAACAAATAAATACATCTGCCAGCTGCATAAACCCAGAAGACAGGTGACTCTTACTAAATAAGCTGCAGCCACTGTCCTGATCCAACTGTTTTCAACTAAACTGAATGCTACAACTGTCTTGCTGTCAAGTAGGTAAAATCCCCAAATAAATGCAAAGATAAAAATATATTTTGTTTTATTTAATAACTTATTAAATTAGGGTGATTTGGGTTATTATTGATCTCCAGCAAACTTGCCTTAATATAAACCACAGTAGAAGTCAGTAGTTTTCCATGCTTTTCCTCTGGACAATGTTTCCATGGTCAGCAGAACATGATTGGGATCTTGGATGAGGAATGCTCTCTTTCCATATCAAAGTAGGGGATGTGTCATAAGTAGTATTTCCATTGATTTGCTGACCACACAAAACCACAAAATTGCTCCACTTTGCTGACCTCATCCTGTGACGTTTAGTGGAAGTGAAAGTCAAAGTGCGAGTGGCTATAGATGGAACTGAATGAAGGGGTTGCCCGCTTATACTAAAAGCCCTGAAGAATTGAGCAAATTGTTAGTACTTTGTCAGTAAGGATCTTAAAAAACACAAACCGTAACCAACCTAAGCTGGGTGTTAAAGAGGGAAATCTCTTTTTTTCCTGCCCACAGTGTAATTTGAACTGCACAGATTAGCAACGATCACCAGGTTGACTCTGGAATTTTTGTTCATTGCTGGAGGATAGTTCTGTGTCTTAAGGCTGATGGCCATTGATTGCCTGGGCACGTTCACCTGTTCTGGGTATGGTACGTGCAGATGCTGTATGCAGTGCACCGTGTAACATGCATGTGACGTGGTTATGTGTCTATGTCTGCGTGTGGGCGTTGAGTTTGATCCTATTTACTGATTACAACAGTCGTTAAAATATCTGTTAAACATCAACTGCTTGCTTTTCTTCTTAGTGCACCAGAGTGGAAAAAATTGGCACGTACCAGGCCTTTTTTTCTTCTTCTCTCTTTTCAGATTTTAGTTTTCTGGCATGCAACTTCCATTTTTTTGCTTATATGCAAAGATAGCTGCATTTACTCCCATCTAGGTTTATCAAAACACTGGAGTTTGGTGTTTGTGGCCAAAAATCTACTCAGAAATGAATTTCTTTTGGGCTCTTCAACTTCTTTCCTCCTCATCCATAATTCTATTTAAACTATTCTGTTATGTTTGGGTGGGCGATGTCACTGTTTTCAACATTGTGGAATATAATTTTCCAGAGGAATTGTACAGATGTCATCATTAAATAAATAACAACACGTGATCTACCTTGCGTGACCCAATTAAATGTGTGACTGATTTCAAAATTGTTGGGGTACTCATTGGATACACTTTCCATCTTGGAGTTATAACAGATTTAGCGTACCAGACTTGAAGTAGCTGTAAGTGGACAAACATTCACAACATTCACACAACAGTCAGAGTGAAAAACAGGGTGCAGAGATTAATAAGTGGCACTTTTTGCCTTTAAAGTGATCCAAACATATGGGCTTTTGGCTAGAATGTCCACCCGTGCTGTCATGGAGCATATGTCCTGCAAACATGAGCCATTCAGATTCAAGGTTAGGCTTCAGGGGAAAAACTAAACAAAATTTGGTAGAAGTATTTTGCAGCAGTGTTGAAATATTGCATCATTCAGACTGCTCCGTCCTCTTTGCACAAGCCCGAGGTCATAAATGCTTAAATTTTGTTCCCTTGTTTGTATTTCTTAGAAATGAAATGTTTATATAAACATATATTAAATAGATATTTTATCTTTGCACATTGATATGTTTAATCTTCTTCCTCTTAAAACTCAAATTTATTTTAGTGTTTTCACCAGTCGGACAGATGTTGCATAGACCAGCCATGCTTGTTGTGTTTAGTTTTTCTCAAGTATGTAAAGTCCCATAGAAGAGTAGAACAAGATGACCACAGAAGTTGAACGTTTTACTCTAAGTGCAAACATTTGCTCCTAATAGGAACCCCTGCCCCACTGCAGACCTTGCATCCTGATGTCTTTGCCAGAGACTGTGTTGCTTTGGTTCCTTATCTCACTTACAGAGCCACTCCTCCATGTAAAGCAGGAAAGTCTGAACAAACTCAACCCCAGTATGAACTGGCAGAGATACTTTTAGGCTATTATCATTGAGTTCAGGCCAGTTTTGCAAATGCTCAACATTAAAACTGATGCTCCTTAATGCAATGGCAAAATGTTGAAGATCTGCCTGCTTTCTCCTACCTACCTCGGTCTGAGATGCATGCACACAACTTTGGCCTGTGTACAAAGTGCAGCTGTGCATACCTTCCCTCTCAGGACCTCTCTGGACATCCTAGCCTGTCCTCTCCCCCTCATTTTACTTTCTAGAAAAACCCGACACCACTCGAGTAGTAAGTGTACCAGTCCTCTTTTTCAGGAATGTTGCCACCTGCAGAAACAGGCCAGACTCTGTTTGAGCTGAGCAATGATACTGGCTGTAAATTACAAGGCGAGAGAAGCAATCGTTTACTTTTTAGTTTGAGACTTTGGTGATGATTATCTAGCCAGTGTTTAAGCCAACTCAAAATGCTTAAACGTAACACACAAGAAGCTGAATTTATACTGCAAGGAATATATTTATTAATATATATAGTCTTAGTAATGCACACAAAGTTGCATTAAAAAATGTCTTAGCCTTCTTTCTGAGTTCAGCATAAAGGTTTTCAGCCAATATACATCTGTCAGCTCAGCATAAGGCTTGTGCTCTTTGTCAGTCATGTCACTCAAATGCAAATATATTTATTTTGCATACAATGCAAATTTAGTCACATTCTTTGTGAACTGATTTAAAGCTCTCATACATTCAGGAAGAGACAGTGAAAGTTGTTTTTTTTTTCTGTGTTTCAAAAACGTGTAACTTTTTCTTTTAATCCCAAAATGAACAGTGCGGCTAAATGTGTGCTGCTTCGTCTCTCCTGAATCTTGGTCCAGTCATATCATTTTTTTGATCATTTGGCTACAAAGTTACACCCTCTGTGGTACATTCCAGTGTAATAGCTGTAATTGTAAATGTTAAAAGAGAAGATGAGGAAAAATAGTTCTTTCCTATACACGTTAAGGAGATTTCACAGCCTTTCTTCAGTCGTGCCTGCTGTAGATTAGCATCGGCATGTCTGTGTCAGATGTTTACCCCATCAGAAGAATCAGGATGTCACATATGAGCCACATTCCACCTGTGTTTGCGTCACACCATCACTGGCAGACAGATATGCTGCTTACACACTGACATTTATTTCCTGTAAATTTGTTATACTTGTTCCTTTTGGACACCATGTTGCTTTCTTATTGTCACTGTAGAAAATCACTGAATTTGCCCAGAAGGTGTCAGTCAAATAGTTCTTTTCTTTCCAGGAGGTTATTAAGCTATTTCTTTACTCAAATTTATTCAAACATCAATGTGTCTGTGCTTGCAGTTAGAATTATAGATGTGTACGTTTTAAACATACTGTAGTAAACAGTCATCAGTGCGAAGTGATGTTTTAAAAACAGAAGGAAAGGAGAAAGTAGCACACAGTTGCTTTTTACAGTCTTGGACTGATGTTACTTCTACTTTTTCTGCTCAGCCCTGTAGCTGGCGCCGATACTTAATACTCATAACACTACTAATGCATTGTGGCCAAGTCTGCCATTAATAAACACTGAGGTTTTGTGCCTTATTGTGTTTTATTTAGTGTGTCAAATGCATCTAATTGAATGGAAATGTAGGTTATATTTTTAAAAGCAAGGCACGTAAGTAAGTAAATAGGTACATAAGATTATCTTCAGTGCACGAGCTCATTTCCAAAATAAATTTTCTGGTTGTCATGTTGAATTGTAGAGCAGGAGACTGAAAATGAACTTATGCCGACCTGGCGCGACCCTGATGGAAAGAGAAATGAGAAAATTACACACATAAACACATTAAAAATGTACTGTTCAGTTACAGCTGTGTCCCCTATTTTTCCCTTCTCAGTGAGAACTGGGAACAATAGACCATGACTCATTTGTAGGAAACGTGCTGGAAACTTTTGAGAATTGTTTGGCAATCTGCAAATTTAGTCTGGAAACACAGAGTCAGACTTGGTGTAACACAAACTGAAAGTTTGAAACTATTTATATATGATACGCTTACAAATTGTGTTAAACGGCTTTAAGGAGGAATACTTCAAAAAAGACACTTTTTTTCATAGAGTTTTATAGAAAACGGTGGATAAAATAAATCGTTTTATATGCTTTATAATGTTCAGCATAACTAGTTTATTTTGCGTACCACTGTGACATGATGTGATTATGGTTTTTTTTTATGTAATTGCAGGTTACTGAACAAGGCAGAATGAGCAAAGTCCTGCTTTTTGTCTCCTCGGTCCTGCTGTGTTGCTGCCGGACCACACGGGCAGAGATCTTTACATCCATTGGTAGGTTTACTGGTTGTCAGGGCAGCTAGTCCACTTATCACAGTGTCGCTGCCTCCTTCACATACTGAAGTGTCCTTGGGCCTGACTCTTAAAAATGAGTCAGGCCGATCGGTGTCCTGTGTGTGAGAGAGAGAGAGACTGGTAGAATTTGACAGACATTGCTGCTAACCTGTATTGCCTCCTTTTTGTCGTATTATAAGTCAATGGGTAATAAAATTGTGGGGAAAATCCCATCTTTTGGAAGGCATCAAAATAAAATGAATATGTTCTATAAAAGGTCAAGAGAACAAATAGAATATAACATTAGTATCTGTTCCAACAATTATCCTCAAGCAGATTTGCAAACTTTGTCAGTTCTTTAAACATTTAGTGTTAGAATCCAGAAACTCTAGAAAGCATTGGTGAGTGAGCCTTTAATCTGTCATCAGGTGTTTGGGATTACTTGGGACTCATTTACAGGACTTGCATGAATAGTCAATCATTCATTCAACTGATTAATCAAACCAAGCCCACGGGTCAAGAGCTCAGTGCTACTCTGGATTAAAAAAACAATCTTGATTGATGCCTTACCAATTACCTGTGTTGTTTTTAATCAAATCGGCCACGTTTGACCACAATAATAGGATGCTGAATTGCTCAAGAATGTACATCTGTGCTTTTCACTTTGTATTAAATGGAGGATGTGGCCAGAAGAGGACTAATAATAACTTTATAGAGAAATAGTTGTGGTACATAGATTCCTCTTTCTTTCTTTCAAATCAGTGCTCAGATATTCAACATGATTTCCGTAGAAATTAATCTCTTGAACCACTTTAAAAGGGAAAAAAAGCTTTTCTTACACAATGCCCTTGCTTTGTGCAATCACAGAGACATTGCTGGCATACAGAAAATGCTTTTTGTATACAATATGTGTCACATCGCTCAACTGGTTAGTTCTTATTGCTTGGAAAGGTATACTGATGTGCTGTTCTGTTGATTTAATGCACTTAGGTGGTCAGATATGCTGTTTGCATGCAAAAACAATGCAGACTTGTCATCCTCTGTCTTTTAAAACTTCTGTTAAGCTAAGCAATCCAATGAGGATGTTTACTAAGCACACTACACCCCATCTATCTCTTCCAAGGCTCATGGGTGGGTGCTTAACTGTAATTTTGCTGAGTAATTCTATAGTATTAAAGCCCCGCAGTTTTTGGCTGAAGAGTTATTTTCAGCCTAAGTCTGAGGGGAGTGGTGGGGAGAAAGTGTTACCAGAAATAGATTCATTTTTTTCTTTGGCTTTTAAAGCAAAATACAACAGAAAAACATTTCTATAGCTTTTTGTTTTTTTTTTTTTTTTTACTGACTCCTCAAACCAAAGTACCTGACAACACGTATTCACATATTTCCACGCACACTAATACAGCTTTTTATAATACAGTCTAACCAATGTGCCTGTCTTACAGCTAATATTTATTTACCCATTAACCTAATATCCCTGTGTTCATTGTGGGAGCAAACAAGAGTGCCCAGAGGAAAATCCCACATGGAGAACATGCTGAACAAACAGAAAGGTCTCTGGACCGTCTGATCAGCAGGCTAAGCGCTGCACCGACATGTCATCAAGTATCGCTTGATGGAGTTTTAATGTGAAATGAGTCATTTTGTCTCAGAAACACTAAACCTGCAAATTGCTTGAAATTGTAGTAATAAACAAGCTGATGTTGACTTTATCCTCAGTGAAACCTCTAATTTACCTTCATATCTGTGTGTGTGCCTACAGGCCAAATGACAGACCTGATCTACACAGAAAAGGAGCTGGTTCAGTCTCTGAGGGAGTACATCAAAGCAGAGGAGTCCAAGCTGGCCGCTGTAAAAAGGTACATTCTGAACTCTGAGATATCACCCCATATTAGTCCGTTGACTGTGTGTTACTTTTCCTTTAATCTGTTCTCACATTTATAGGGTAAGTTGATATGAAGTGTATTGTCTCTCTATAAAATGTGTAGTAGAATCACCCTGTATCCGTTTCTTAGCTGGGCCAATAAACTTGATGCCCTGACCCGAGTGTCCACCGCTGACCCAGAAGGCTACCTGGCTCACCCAGTGAATGCCTATAAACTGATGAAGAGACTCAACACTGAGTGGTCTGAACTGGAGAGCTTAGTACTTCAGAATCCCGCTGATGGTAAGGATATATCTCCAAAACAGTATTTTACTAAAGGAGCACTCGTGAAGTGCCCTGATTTGAACTCTGCTTGGAAAAATTAGGATGTTTTCTGTGTGGTCTGTGAGATCTTGCAGATCATCACGTGCATGCTACAATCAGACAAAGGGGAAATGTTTTTTAAATAGTGCCTACCTCTGTGTCTAGAGCAGTTCATTTGCCACTTTACTTATTGCATGTTGCAAAATATAGAGAAATACCTCAGTGTATGTTTTCTTGGCCAAATCTGTATGTTACCCTTTATTAATCCCAAATCAATAGCATTCTTTTAATGGCTTTTAAAGCAAAACCCAACAGGAAAAACTTTTCTAGTTTTTTGTAATTTTACTGACTAATCAAACCACTCTACCTGGCAACCCGTATTCACCTATTCTATGTATTGTCACCATGACACAATATATACAGTAATATATATCTCTCTCAGCATAACCAAAAGGCAAGCAGCACAGAGCAAATATAAGCTCCAGAATGGATGTGAGGAGAATGAATGCAGCTTTTGCTGGGGAGTGGAAATGTTTACTGTGCTGCTTTGTCCACATGCTGTGATCAAGAACAGAGCTTGTCATGTTTTAGCTGCAGCTGTTCTTCATATCTGCATATTTTGGCAATGAAGAGTGTGTGTGTCTTTGTCTCTGTGCACTTGGACCTGAAAGTGTGTACGTGTTTAGACACAGGACCATATCTGTGTAAGGCAGATAAACTTAGCATACGTGTACAGAATTCAGTAACTGTGCATTGCACGGTTGTGATGCTATTGTGTAGTACAGTCTGTGAAGAAACGCAAACACACAGAGACTGACTAAAAAGGCAAAGACACATTCCAGCTACACCTTTAGAGCTGGTACATCTAGATCAATATGATGTTGCTGTTCTGCATGTGTAAGTAAACGATTAAGTACCAACGAGTTAAAAATGACCCAAATTTGAATTATATGTGAGTGTCATGTGATACATGCAAATGAGATGTACAGAAAGACATTCTTACTTTCTGTCCAGGGTTCGTCTCCAACATGTCCGTACACAGACAATATTTCCCAGACGAGGAAGATGAGACGGGTGCAGCCAAGGCGTTGATGCGCCTGCAGGACACGTACCAACTGGATTCTGAAGCCTTCTCCAAAGGAAAGCTGCCAGGTAAGCAAGAAGTGTGTGTGTTGAATATAAAAAAGCATGAAAATATCACAAAGGGCAGAGTAACTTAAGCATGTCATGGAAAAGTAATTAATATTAAGTTAATAAATAACTTAATAATTATTAAGTTATTTATTAATAACTTAATAAATGGTGCACATTTAAAAAAAAAAAAGTGGTATGTCTTAAGTACATTTTGTTCAGTCATTTAGTCTTACTGAGTGGTTTCCATCAGGTGTGCACTCCAATGCTGTACTGACCGTGGATGACTGCTTCGACATGGGAAAGACTGCTTACAACGATGCAGACTATTACCATGCCGTGCTGTGGCTGCAGCAGGCCTTGAAACAGCTGGACGATGGCGAGGAAGCTGTGGTTTCCAAGGCAGACATTTTGGACTACCTCAGCTACTCTGTTTACCAAATGGGTGACCTCCCTCGAGCCATTGAACTGACGCGACGGCTTGTAGCTATTGGTAAGACACAACATAGGCAAATGAAGCGTTCTTCCTGCACACCAACGCTCATTACACACACACACACACACACACACACACACACACACACTCTATTTCCAGCCTGAGTCAGACAGAGATGTAGTCTTCCTTGTAAATATAAAAACTGGATGAATGGAGTTCATGGGACACATGTTTAGATCAAATGTTTTATGTAAATATGTTTAAAGATTTAAGTCTTTTTCATTTGTTTCTAATTACACCTTCTTCTACAACTCAATTTCTCTACTGTGCTGTAATTAATAGTTTGCTTTCTTCTGGTTTCACTAGTTACTACAGTTCACTCTCCTCTCTGACTGTTGTGGTGCTCTGTGCTCACCACAGTAGCTGGGTGTTGTCCATTGGAGAAAAAAAAAGTGGCCTGTGGGTTTAAATTGTTATTTTAGCCTCTGTATCACAGGCTCTGACAGCTATAGGTCACAGGCTACAGCTGCATTTTTAAGTTGTGGTATACTTGTTTACTTGTCAAGTGAAATGAATCGAGCTGTTGCAGAGGTGAAACAGTATGCCATCAAGTGCGGCAAAAATATCCTGCAAATAACACACCTCATACAGAAATACTCCAGTATGTGACTCGCCCGTAAAAGTGGGACGCAAATGTACAGCATGAAAACACATTTCTGGGACATTTTCCAGCACATACCTGGCTATTTATATACAAGACAGCACATCTGAAATGGAGGAGAGAAACATGATATTCTCACTGTCTCATAACCTGCAGTAATATTAATTCTATCAGGAGATCCTGAGGTTGTAGTCATTCTGGAAATTTCCTAACTAAATGTGTAATGCTGTAAGCGCACATGCTTACAGTCCTGTGTAAAACTACACCCAGCAAACTGCAAACACATTAACACCCTAGAAGAACCACAACAAAATCAACATGTAGGATAAACAATAACTAAAATACACTTAAAGTTTCTTTGTTTCTGTAAATGAGCTGACTTTGCTACTAAATTAATTAGGCTTCAATGAAGAGGCACTACCTGCAAATTCCACAAGAGGGTGCACTTTTTCCATTATTTAACTCAGTTACTTTAGTAACTGAACAACAAATAACAAGAAGAAGACACAAAGGAGAAGTTTTTTGATAATAGTAGGTTTTCTTAGTGTTGTATTCACTAAGAAAACCTTCAAGATTAAAAAAATTTGAAGTTTAAAAAAAACTCATAATTGTTCTGTTGCTGGCAAATGAGTAAATGCAGTTATATCACAAAGTCTTAACAAAATAAAATAGAAAACAGCCAGATTTCAGGGTTATTTATTTGTTTGTTTTCAGTGTCTACCTACTATGACTACTGTTTGAAATGTGTTATTAGCACACACGGGATACGGCTCCAAAGTGTTTCATATCATCACGTTCTTCTACCTCTGCTAATCACTTTTGTTGTATTGACAGATCCCAGCCACCAGAGGGCAGGAGGAAACCTCCGTTATTTTGAGCAGCTACTGATGAAGCAGCTCCGTGAGATGAACCAAGACTACCAGCCTCCATCTGAGGAGCCCATTCAGCTGGGAACCTACAGTAGACCCAAAGACCATCTCCCTGAGAGAGAGTCCTATGAGGCTCTGTGCAGAGGAGAGGGGATCCAAATGGCGAGTCATCCTGCAGACTCTATTTTGAGTCGCTATTTTGTGAAACCAAATCCTAAATTGAATATTTATGTGTTTTCATTGATTTTTATGGACATTCATTGTTAGGCTGTTTTTCTGATGCTATGTAAAATCAGCACTAGCCAAGCCAAAAACGTCAGCCCTGATTTAAGATGTATTTAATCCTGAAAAGCAATACATAAGAAACTAATTTGGACTCTGTTGCAGATTTTTCTATGTGCAAACTACAACCAAACTATAAAGGAGGATTAAAGTATAATTGTCTAAACATGGTGATTATTTGTGCACAATAAGAGCACAGAAACTTTTATAGACAACAACTGGAAGCCTATTGCATAATTAGATGTGTTTATTGTCAGCAGGCTGAATCAAAAGAAACTGGATTCCATTAGTGTTTTTACTAGTGTATGATTTAGTAACCCTTTTGGTACCTAAGCTACAACTCTTGCTTTAAACAACAAAATTAGGCCGCTCTCTGTATAAACAAACAGGAACACAGGAAAAACCACACGCACGGAGTACAGAGTCATTTACAACAGAGATAGTTCTGTAGTCTATTTAAGTTTAGACGCTTAAAATGATGAAGAGCTCAGTCAACCCTGCTACCAAGCTCAGATACCTGTGCTACTATGAGGCTGCATTATAAATGCATGGCATTGCACGTTGTTTCCATTAAAGTTAGTTATAAAATTGAAAAGAATGACAATTAAAAATTTTCTATGTTATTTTTACTAGACTGAAGCGAGGAGGAGCCGTCTGTTTTGTCGCTACCATGACGGGAAAAGAAACCCTCGTCTTCTGCTGAAGCCTGTTAAAGAAGAGGACGAGTGGGACAGCCCCCACATTGTGCGCTACCTGGATTCGTTGTCAGATGAGGAGGTGGAGAAGATCAAAGAACTGGCCAAACCCAGGGTAAGACAAGAAGCATTTAATAAAATGGAAACAGAATATTTTCTTGCTGACCACCATTAAAATATTTAATTACTTTAAGGGTTAATGAGACTAATGCACAGGAGGAAAGCTTTTGAACATTACCTTCTTACAGCTGCTGATCGAGTGCACGTTCTTTGTTTAAAAACTCATTCAGGCTAAGCTGTACAGAGCAGAACATGGACTTTAAAAAAAAAAAAAAACTTTTATTGCTCGGCATATAAATAAGAAATAGTTGTAAAGTATTTAAGATTAACAGTTAAGAGGGGATGAGAAGAGTGGTACCACAACGTAGAACTGGAATGGTTGGATTAACTCTTCTGTTTAATTTTTTATTTCTTTCTGTTCTTATGTTTTATTTATTTTTTTCAAGCTTGCAAGAGCCACTGTCCGTGATCCCAAAACAGGTGTCCTGACCACAGCCAACTACAGAGTCTCGAAAAGGTAACGCATCCAGGAAAAAAGGATCCTTTGGTTTTGTTTTGTTGTTTTTAGTTTCTTTAGTTATGACGGATTCCAGGAATACAGTAGCTTGTATCCTCCCGAGGCTGGGCTTGGGTCTCTTGCTGGTCTTGAACCAGCGATACTGCATGTGTCAAGTGAATGATGCTGATGGTCCAAACATATTTTAATAGGACAAAATCTTAATAGCTTCACTAAATGGACTGGTTCTTATATAGTGCTTTTCTACTCTACTCGTGTACTCAGAGTACTTTATACAACAAGGTCAGAATAAAACTGTATCATCATTTGTTGTATATCCTGTCTTGTTTCTCTAAATTGCGAATTGTTTTTAAGTGTGTGTGTGGGCCACATTTAATACTTGTTTGTTTATTCAGTGCGTGGTTAGAAGGAGAGGAGGACCCCGTCATTGACAGAGTCAATCAGAGAATAGAAGACATCACCGGTCTCACAGTAGAAACTGCAGAGTTATTGCAGGTAATGGAGTTTATTTCACACATTTGATATTTAGCCTAACCTGTGTAGCTAGTGAGTGTTGACTCAGTAAGTCAAAAATCCTACTCAGACACTTAAAAATACTGTTTTTACCCTTTAACTTCAATAGATGAATGATTGGTGCATTCACTTGACAGAATGTGTTTTTGTTTTATTTGTTTGTTTTGTTTATTTATTTTTTAAATTACAGCATTTCTCTTTTAACCAGATTTCAATAACCCAAAGTAGAGTTAATGATATATGAATAGCCTCTAAATAATTAAGTCTTCACTTCAGATGTGTCTGTGCACCATCACTTCTTTGGATCAATTTTTCCAGCTGAAACCGAGATTATCGAAACTACAACGAAATAGTCCAACAGGAGACTTCGGTTATGTCTTTTATATCTAACATCTCTGTCTCTTTGAGAGCTAGTTTTTACATTTACTCCAATTCTACACACACAGGAACATTTAGTTTCTGCAAGCCTTAAAGTGACTGCATGTAATATGTGGATGGGCGCGATTAGTTGTCCCCATGTGCAGAAAATTAATCACAGATGAAGTAATTTTATAATGAAATGTCACTTTCTTTCAAGAGGAACAGGTAAGCATGCCTATCCAGTTCAGATGTTCTTATCTCATCATATAGTTTTTCATATCAATGTGCAGTCCCATATGAAATCAGAGATAACTGTACTCCTAAAGGTTCCACTAAGACTGGTGACTTTGCCAAATCGAGGCGTTAACCCCAGATAATCACTTACAGCTTTGACCATGTTTACATTGTACATCTCGTTAGCTTCATAGCATAAGTGCCTAAGTCATTTTTTGGTCAAATTGAGATTTTTGCCTAACTTTACTCCCCTACCACTGCTGCATCATCCTGTCCGTCTGCCTATGTCATTGGCCAATCACAACACTCATAAGAGTCAAAAAACATACTTGCCTAAGTCATTCATTTGACTTAGGCAGTTT
>NW_024582608.1:249831-251159 GCF_018398535.1 Haplochromis burtoni
ATTAGACAAAAGAAATGATGTTGGGTTTTGTTCTTTTTCCATACTTTTCCTCACATATACTTAAATGTTCTGTGAAAATATCAATTAAAAATATGCATGTGATATTTAGAAAATTAGTTTTTTCTTGTTTTCCGAAAACACAAAAAAATGACTTAGGCACTTATGCTATGAAGCTAACGCTGCTTTATCTCACAGCAGCCTGTGGGCTCACTCTATGGGGTTCCTTTTGAGTTGCTCATACATTTTACATATACTTACTGTACTTTATTTTAAACTTGTAAATTAAATACTAACTCTTAAATAATGGAAGAAAAAATATTTGATTTGATCTGGTTTATTTAAGAGTGTCTTTAGACGATTAGACGAATCCAAACCATCGCTATTCCATAAGTTGGATATTTTCTGTTTTCATAGTTTCTAAGGGAGGTATAGCAATTCTGATTGAAGTGCCAAATTCACTAGAGGACAGTGGTCAGAGCTTACTCATGAAACCATCAAACCGATACTGAAAACATGCAACAGCTTCACACACAAGACATGTACTTTTAAAAGTAAAATTCATATTTATACAAGCTATAAATATGTTCTATATGAATTAATAATAACCTTTACATGGCTTTAAATACAAACAAACAATAATAAAAACCCCTCTGGCACATAATGTGAATATAACCAAACAAATGAATCAAGTAAAAAATAAAGACAACCTTTGACAAGGTTGCATGAATAAAAGTTTCTCACTCACTAAAAGTATTGTAAAGGAGTTTGCAATGTTAAAAGATGAGATATAAATAATTGATAAAAAAAAATAAATTCAAAAGTCTGTTAGAAATAATGATGCAGAATTAGCTGGGAAGATTTCCCTTTATCAATTAATTATTTTTGCCATTACTGAGATTTGTGGCTTCTGGATTTGTAGTCTTATGTAGTGTAGCTTAGTTGTTTTGCACAAGTTCAATGATACACAGAGCAACAGCATGAGTTAATAATTCAGTTTTCAGTGGACAGGAGAGTTTATTTATCACCTCTATCTAAGGGTCATTTTTGTCATTGGCTGACCAGGTTGCAAACTATGGCGTGGGAGGACAGTATGAGCCACATTTTGACTTCTCCAGGGTAAGTTCACTTTTTAGGTGAAAGTTTGTGTGCACTGTGGATGTGAAAACTGCTGTGGTTTGTCTTGGCATGCTTCCCACATTCCAAAGCTTAACTTAAATGTCTTACTTGTGAACAGAATTACTTGCGTTACAGAATGACTAATACATGAGTGTGTGTGTGTGTGTGTGTGTGTGTGTGTGTGTGTGTGTGTGTGTGTGTGTGTGTGTGTG
>NW_024582608.1:252351-257378 GCF_018398535.1 Haplochromis burtoni
AGATAAATAATAAATTTTATTTGAATGTAGTTTGTGCCCGTAATGGCAGGCTCTAATTTTGAGTCTATTTGGTGATCGGTTAAATAAACATCTGTTGCAGCGTCCTTTTGACAGCAACCTCCACGTCGATGGAAATAGACTTGCTACCTTCCTAAACTACGTAAGTAATGTGTGTGCAGTTTGTTATTATGTATCTTCACTCTTAAATTTTATCTTTATAGAAAGATGAGCCAGATGCTTTCAAAAGATTAGGCACTGGAAATCGTTTGGCGACTTATTTAAACTACGTAAGTATACGTATCTGTTCACTGCTGATTGAAGGCAGTGGTGGCCGTCTCCTGGCATCCACTCTCCATCGTTTCATTCCGGCTTCATTGGCATAAGCAAAAGCTCTGGCTCAATGTTGGACTTGGATTGATTGACTTTCATACATTAATTCACCTGCAGTGTGTTGTCATAATTTTTAAGTTCACAATCAAGAATTAGTGCAAAAGGTTGTAACATTTCTTTGGCAATAATACTGAATAATATCAATACATAGCAAAATTATGTTTACCTGTCAATCAGTTCTGGTACATATTGTAGAGAGTTTTGTTGTCCGTGCGCCATTAACAGGCCGACAAAGAACCTTGTTTTGTTTTTTTGTTTTTTCTTTTGCCTTTGCTAACACTGAGCTGTCTATGAGACAAGATTTTAATTTTGAATGATGTAGAGCATGTAGTGTATGGATTGCTGCACCCCACCTCCGTTCACGGTTTAAATTCATACATCATACATGTACATGGGGTGGGCGATATAAACGATATACGGTAGAGATTTTGACTATACCGCTCTATCGCGATAGCGCACGTTGATGATGTCATCAAGCTGCGCCTGTTTTGGTCGAAAGCATCACAGCGGCTACAACCATTATCATCTGCAAATTATACTGACAATCATAGCAAAGAGATGAAGCACTTTTGAACTATGGGGAAAGCCAAAAACTGCGCTTCCTCCACTTCCGTAACATTGATTCATTAATGTTGAATTCTCCCGCAGCTGCTCTATTCCCATGTTGTCGCAGTATATTAATAACTAACCTTGTATTGTGGATGAATAATCTCAGTTGTTCTCCTGACTGAAGTTTGGCCCGTGTATAGCATCCTGCTATGCGATTGCATTTGTCCCTAACCACCAGAATCCCTCACGTTAACTTTTATCGAGTGGAAAAAAAGTTGACGTTCATCCTCCAGCTTCACTGTGCTAATATTATGCTAACATAGCTGTGTCGCTAGCAATCACGTAGCACAACATTATATACCAGGTAGTCCAACTTCAGTAACCCTGCAAACGCCACTGCTGTTTAGTTTTCTGTCTTCATTTATGTTGGAAGTGGTAGCAGAGCTGTACGTTTTAATTAGTTTCAAAAATCTCTCAGCCAGAACATGGTATGTCATGTTTAGGTGGAAACTAGCGAGCTAACTTCCTGTTAACTTCTAACTCCGTTAAATTTAATAACTTCTGTTTTCATGGATGCCTGGATGTTAAACTTACTTGTTACACCTGGTAAAGCAGCATCGCTGATGATTTTATTAAAGATTAAAGAATTTAGACCATTTTTAACTCTGTGTTCGTTTGACTTTGGGACCTGAAGCGCACGGAGTTTTGGACCCAGATTACTCCGAAGCTCCTCACTACGGCAGCCGTAATGCTCTGACAATCCATCAAGCAGTGCACTAAAACATTTTTTAACAGATTTCTCCTAGCCCAAATCGGTGCGAGGTCAGTAAGCACAACCAGAATTCATACATAAGGAACACTCTCAATTTTTGAGAAAATGAAAGGATTTTAAGTGTGCCTTATAGTGTGGAAAATACGTTATACAGAAGAAAAGAATATATCGCGATATATATCGTTACTGCACATGCTTCAAATTATATCGCGATATGAATTTTAGGCCATATTGTCCAGCCCTAATCTATACCGTAAATTGGTAACAATTGGTAAACAAGTTTAAGGATGAAAGAAAACTAACAGCATTGAGGGAAGAACTTCACAACATGAACAATCACACTTTTTATTTTTTACGTAACTTATTGAGACATGGCGTAGTATGGAATAGCGTCTTACGAGAAGCCAGTGACCACTAGTGACTATAAATGATCTTGTCTTTTTTCAGATGAGTGATGTTGAGGCAGGAGGTGCCACAGTCTTCCCTGACTTTGGAGCAGTAATCTGGCCAAGAAAGGTGATGATATTTTTATGTTTCTTTGATTGTGAGCGAGCTTGTGTGAAGACCTGCATTATTATTCCCTTTGTATTGTCTTTTTATTTTATACTAATGCTATCCTCAGGCTATTAGCGTTTACTTTATAGTTAAACTGTTTTTTAACAAAATCAGAAATAGTCACGATCTCACAAAGACAGCTGAACAAACACAAAAAAAAAGATTTTATAATTTTTTATTTTTTTTTAAAGCTAATTCAAGTCCAGAATTATTTTGGTGCCCTTGACTTTTTACCCTACCATGAGCAGTAAGCCATTTTTACTCCAAGTACTTTTAAACCTCCTATTTACTGGACACTCAACTTTATCGTCATATTTGCCTTCTAATTATTTTTCCACAGGGAACATCGGTGTTCTGGTATAATTTGTTCAGGAGTGGCGAGGGAGACTATAGGACCAGACATGCAGCCTGTCCTGTCCTAGTAGGAAGCAAATGGGGTAAGCTGTAGTTCAGATTTATAAAGCCACATTTGTGATTCATCAAATAGGTTTGGAAACGGCCACCTTCTCATTATACATAAAGACAAGAAAACAGAAAACAGGAGGTCAACGACAATTACAGCTGCACAATAAATAAAATATTTGATATCTAATATTAGACAGCATGTTCAAGCTGCTTTACTTGGTTAATTTTGTTTGTCTTGTCTTTTTATCAGTCTCAAATAAGTGGATTCATGAGCGAGGTCAAGAGTTCAGAAGACCCTGTGGCCTGACAGAAGTGGACTGAAACTGACTTTACTCCTACACAGAACCCATGCTATCTTGCATAGATGGAGCGCTTTAGGTTGAAGTTGTAAAATGTTGCTTTTTTTGTTTCTTTCTTTGTTTTTTGTTTGTGTGTGCTTTGTGTGTTTGTTTGTTTGTTCTATACATGGATTGCATTTTGTGAACTGACTCACCCGCTCACTTGCTGGTCAGTCCAGTCTGTGTGTCCACTGCTCTGTTCATCATCCAGTCCCAGAAGATGATTTTTACAAGTCTGTGTGGGAGGTTTGAGATTTTTTGGTTTTGTTTGTTTGTATTTGTTTTGTTTTTTTTGTTTTGTTTTTTTTTTAAACTGAAAAATAACTCAGAACTTTGTTGTGCATGGTCATGCCACCCACACATCATTAAATGGGCAATTTAAATTAAGAATGAGATAAACTGTGTCCTGAAATGGAATTAACAAATAAACACTGAAAAAACACAAAGCTGTATTTTATGTACGATTTTTTTTTGGGTGATTTTTCCAGTATATGTACTTCACATATATATATTTTATAGTGTTTAAATTAAGAATTGCTTTAAAATCTGCATAGGTTGGCTGTGATTCTTGCTGGCCTCAGGACCGTGGCCACCTAGTGCACATGCTCCACCCAGGTGTCACTGTGGATGATAAGGTCATCCAAGAAGGCAGGATATGCAGCGTGTGGAGGCCATGATGCGTTTCAAAATAGTGATCTATAAGATTTGTACGTTGGGCACCTCTAGCCCCAGCCCATCTCTTTCATTCACCAGGCTCACCAGAGAAGTGGTTTCAGGGATAACTGGACCACTCGAGATCTCTGTCCAGAAGAGCACAGTCCTACGAACAGCAAAGATACAGTGCAGGACCCTCAACTTCCCAGGCCTTGGGTAGAGAACCTGAGCTTAAAGGGTAATGACTGCCTACAGAGATGAGTTGGGAATTTATATATAGAAATAGATAAAGTATTGAACACATCATCAGTTTTCTAAGTAAATGTATAATGGTAAATGGCCTGCATTTGTATAGCGCTTTTCTAGTCCATAGGACCCCAAAGCGCTTTACACTACATTCAGTCATTCACCCATTCACACACACATTCACACACTGGCGATAGCAAGCTACATTGTAGCCACAGCTGCCCTGGGGCGCACTGACAGAGGCGAGGCTGCCGGACACAGGCGCCACCGGGCCCTCTGGTCAGAGGGCCCGGTGTATATTTCAAAAGGTGCTTTTGACATGGAATTCTCACTAGATTCTCACCAGATGTCAGTAATAATCCATCTAATCCACGCATTAGAAAGCAATCCTGCCACTCAGTGTAAATCATTATCAGCTGGTTCAGTCCAACTGATGGGCTATGAAAATTACCAATGTTTCACACACACGAAGCATCTAATGATGGGTTAAACCAGTGAGTTCTCTCAAGACCTTGGCACCCTCATGGTAGCAAAACATACTGATGGTGTTGGTTATTGGTTAATTTCTCAGCTACTGAAGGTTCCAGTGAGCACTGTTGGGGCCATAATCCTGGAAGTGAAAAGAACATCAGTTCACCAAACACACTCAAGGAAACTCTCAGTTGGTTTCAGAGAAGGAATTAAAGCTGGTGGAAGCTGGCCAGTCACCTGAATCCACAGAACAGTCAGGATTTAGAATAGAATAGAGTAGCCCTTTATTGTCATTTTATATGTACAACAAAATTATGGGTGGTCCACGCCCACTGTGCAGGAGTGGAAAAAAGTATAAATAGTTTGTGTGGAAGAATGGCCCAAAATCCATTTGGGGGAATGCATGAGACAAGTTTCTCAATACAGGATCTTGAAGACATCATCACCAACAAAGGCTTTTGAAAATAAATTTCACGAAGTGAGTTCAGTACTTTTTTATTACACATAACTTAATTTATAGACCTCTATGTTTTTATTTCTTTGCATGTGTAGACTGGATGAGTTGTTACTGGCACCTAGTGATAATTTCGTGTCAATAGCACCTTTAGAAATATATTTACTTTGAAAACTGGTGACGTGTCCAACAC
>NW_024582608.1:257403-311263 GCF_018398535.1 Haplochromis burtoni
TTGTTGTGTTGATAATTTGACCAAAGGACAGACTAAAGCTGAAGAAATTTTCTGTATATTATTATTTTAGCTTAGATTCAATACGATATGAAAAGTGGAAAAAGCAGCCAAAATCTACAGAAAGGCTGAAGACCACTTAAAAATTCTACAAGAATATTTTGCTCCTTGTAGTGTAGGTAACTGTATTGATCTGACAATGGAAATTGTTGTGTTACTGCAGCAATATAAAGAATAGGAAGCAAAATATGAAGAAAGGAGGAGTTGCTTCCAGCTGTACTGTAAGTATTTCTGTTTCGCAATTTCTTGAATAAAAAAATTAACCCTATATATTTTTTGTGCAGTAAAGCAGATTATTTAATTAAAATGTATTTGAAGAGAAAATAAATATTTTCCACTTAGTGAACCAAACTATAATTTATATATATATATATATATATATATATATATATATATAAATAAATATTTATATATATATATATTTATATATATATATATATAAATATATATATTTATATATATATATATATATTTATATATATATATATATATATATATATATTTATATATAATATATATATATATATATATAATATATATATATATCACAATTTATTTATATATATTCTATAATATATACTATACTATTTAATTATATATATTTATATACTATATTTATATATCTATATATATATAATATATATATATATTATATATTAGTTATAATATATATATATATTATTATATTATATATAGTGATATATTTATTTATATATATATATAATTTATGTATATATATATATTATGTATATTATATATTATATATATATTATTTATATATATATATATTATTTATTCATATATATATACTATATTTATATATATTTATTTATTATATAATAATATTATTAATTATATATATTACTTATATTCATATTATATTAATATATATATTATATATATATAAGTTCATATGTTGTAATTTATATATATATTATATAATATCAATTTATATATATATATAGTATATATATATATATTATATATAATTACAAAGTGTGTGTCTGTTGGTAAAATAATATATATATATAAATTATAGTTTGGTTCACTAAGTGGAAAATATTTATTTTCTCTTCAAATACATTTTAATTAAATAATCTGCTTTACTGCACAAAAAATATATAGGGTTAATTTTTTTATTCAAGAAATTGCGAAACAGAAATACTTACAGTACGCTGGAAGCCACTCCTCCTTTCTTCATATTTTGCTTCCTATTCTTTATATTGCTGCAGTAACACAACAATTTCCATTGTCAGATCAATACAGTTACCTACACTACAAGGAGCAAAATATTCTTGTAGAATTTTTAAGTGGTCTTCAGCCTTTCTGTAGATTTTGGCTGCTTTTTCCACTTTTCATATCGTATTGAATCTAAGCTAAAATAATAATATACAGAAAATTTCTTCAGCTTTAGTCTGTCCCTTTGGTCAAAATTATCAACACAACACCACAAGAAGAATGTGTTTTTTGAGACTGGGACGTCATTATTGCAAATCACATTCTGAATTTAATACAAAACCCTCCATGTTATGGAAAAAATGAAGAAGCAAACACTTTTAAACATTTGAAACTGAAATGAAATGAACAAAGTGACTAAGCAAAACAAACAATACCGATACAAAATAATAAAAAATAATAATTGAATTAATAGTAACAATTGTCTGGACAGATTTGGTAAACGGTCTAGATACAGTTACAAGAATTAACAGATGAGTTCAAAACTACGCCTGAGTTCACAGATGGGTACTACATGAGTACTTTAGTCATGGAATAATGTAGTACTGACTACAGAGTTGCCTTCTCATGGATCAGAATGCCAGCATTTTGATCCCATCACTACATGGGATTTATTTATTCATATGAAATGGTAACGCAGCTTAAAATTATATGAGTGTGTGTGTGTGTGTGTGTGTGTGCAGTTCTATTATTCAGCTCGCTTAAGACAAACTATATAAACAGTATATAAGCTTGTTCTAATATATTTTGATAATATATGTTTATTGCTATTGAAAATATTAAAGCTTAAAGATGAAATATAATTAGATAAAGGTAAACTAAGGTAAGGTACAAATGTGAAAGCTGTAGGTAAAAATTTCAGGGCATGTTTGTTCTTTTCAAAGCACTCTTTAAGTTTCATTAGATGGATAAAAGCTCAGAAGAGCAGAGAGTAATTTACAATGTCCGTTATGTTATTGTGTTCATTGAGTGTTTTCCCCATTGCATGATAAAGAAGCGAGGTCTGTGTGGTCTGCTGTACCATCTCGTCCCAAAGCAAGATGGAGGTTTTGATCAAACAGCGGTTCGTCTACAGGCTGGCAGAGCTCTAAGAAACGCTGAGGAAAGAAAGGATAAATTGTAGATTGTAATTGTTTTGAGGATTTAAAAAAAAGCTATCTTTAAATAGATTTTTGATTAACATTTTTGGAAGACATGAGGCACAATTAAATACAATCTTGAAACTTTACAACCAATGAAAGAATTGCATTCAGTTTTCCTGTAAAAGAACAATTCAGTATTACAATATTATAATTTGACATTTCATGAAGATGTAATAAAAACACAAAAAAGGTGAAATACGTTTAGTGTGCTGATAAGTATTTGCAGCAGTAGGACAGAACTGACTTAACATGAAACTCAGAGGCCACGGTCACATTATGGTGGAGTAAGGCTCGCTAATTAAACAGAAAAAAAGAGTCCATTGTTTTCCATGTATTAATTCTAAAAGTGTTTCCCATAAACCCATTCTTATGTAAGATGATTTGAGATACTGATGCTGATACTCCTGGTGAAAGGCCAGGGATTCAGTGTATGCAGTCCAAAACTCTTTAAAAATGTTCAAACACTGAATTTAACAATGCGGGAAAATCCAAACACTTTTCTCAGACCCAGGGGCCAGAATCAGCCAACCAAAGTCTCCAACTCAGACTGGACTGCTTTGGAAAATGTGAACAGGGTCATAGGTTTTGGACTTTTAACTGCATTTTCATACATTTAACAGCTTTTCCCACTGATAAAAACTATTCTATGTCTAATACACCAAAATAACTAAGCAGAGATAAACAATAAAAACAGTGAATGCTCAATGTATGTCATAAGTTATTGTTTTTCTTTGTCAGTGATGGTTCTTAAAAGTGAATCCCTTCCCCATCAAATATAAGCCATCTCATACTGATTCCACAATTTTTGAGAGAAAAAAGGCTCACCTGTCGAAGAGTGCCCTTTCCCTGGATTATTTTATATAATAGAAACAGTGGAATGAGGGAGAGGGAGACTGTGGCAATGAACCAGCCCAAGATGTTGGCCCAGAGTGGATAAACATAAGTGCTACTGAACTTCAGCGGGGAATATCTGACAATGGAGAAGATAAAGGTGCCCTGTGATGAAATAAGACAAAGTGGATTATTCTTCAGTGTGAAACTGAAAAGTGTGAATACTCTGCAGTGCCAAAACTGTGGAAAGGGAAACACAAATTACACATTATTATATGACATGACTTACAAAACAGGTGAAAGGAGTGATGTAGCGCCAACAGTACTTCATGAATGGGTGTGGACGATAGCCAATCATGTCTGAGATGTTACCATAAAAACGATCAGCACCTTTAGGTAAAAGAGAGCTATTAGAAAGACCAGCCATTTATTTCAAACTAATTTATACCAAACAAGCAGACGCTGGTCTTTGTCTCAATGAAAATTGTTCTGAATCTGAGCAGCGTCTTTTTTTTTTGTCACAACACAGTCTGTAATTGGTTGGCTATTTGTCTGACTTACCATACACCCAGCCAATGCTCACAGACTGGCAAAAAGAGAGAAGCAGCAGAGTGGTGCCACTACAGACATGATGATCTAACAGCTGAAGCAGATACATTCCTCCCTAAAAAAACAAAAAAGGACAGGAGGAATAATACACAGTCGTTCAAATCCAATGATAAAAAGAAAGTTAGGAAATAAAGCTAATCACAGACATACTCAGTCTCACTCACAACAGTTGACACAAGCATGCTTGGTCATGTCCCTTGGCATGACTTTATAATGCATTTTTTTTCCTTAGGGTTTACTGGAGCAATTTACATTTTAATAGAGTAATTAAAAATTTACTAAAGCAATTTGATGGTTTTATACCAATTAGATGCAAACTTATAAAACTTATATAAAAATTCTGATGTTTATTCTAATTGTGGTTGCCATGGTAATACTGTAAAATTGTATATTACACCAGAAAACAGTAAGTTGTTGTAGCTCCCGTGTATGTTGCCTAATTATGTCTTTGCCATTTTGAGACTTAACCAGAGTGATCTCAGATCTGTTATCTAAAAACTTTTGCAGTGCAAAGTTTTTAAAATTAAAAGTGTTTTCCAAGAAAAGGGTAACTATTATAGGCCTTTTGCCAGAATCTTGAAATCCACCTTATCAAATGAAATCTCTTCTGATCAGTGTCTTTTTCTTTCTGTTAAAATTTAGGAAATCAGAGCGTCATTACAGTTATATATTAGGGGTGCAATGATACACAAAATTCACGGTTCGGTTCGATACTTTGGTGTCACAGTTCGATATTTTTTCGATACAAAAATGTTCATGCTTTTTTAATTTGTCATTTATTAAAATTATAAATATATATTTTAACTCAAAAGTACAGTTTTTAAATTTAATGTTGCTGAAACAACAAAGTAATAAAAAAATAAAATATCTGATCGAGAAATCACTCATCTTTGGAAAAGAGAGTTTATTACAGAGAAATGGCTCTTTCCAAAATAAAAGCTATACTATACGCTTCTTCTGGGCTATATTCTCAGCAGCATATTAAACATATCAGGTCCCCATAAGGAGAATCATGTGCTAACGGCTGTCTAAATGACTCGGGTAAAGTTTGTAGCATGCGTGCTTGTTGTTTTTGTCTGCTTCCACTTGTCTTTGCACTAGGATGATGTCGGAGTAAATGTGCAGTCATATTCGTTGTGTTCCCACTAGTGCTGTCAGCGTTAATCTGAAATGACGTTAACGCCACAACACGGCAAATCTCCGTTAACGAGCTACCGTGGATCGCCCTGCGTGGGGCTAGACGGCAACACGTTAACGAGCTAACTGCGCTAACACACTAGTTCCCACCCATGTAATTGAGCGTTGTGTGGCACATCCGACATACTGTTTTACTTTAGTCCATGACGCGCTTACCTTCAGGGTCATACTTCACATGAAAACCAAAATAATTCCAAAGGCCAGGGGTCCGTTCTTCGTACCTCGCTAAGTAAGTTAGCTGGATTAGATTGTTGACGATTTCGCGTGATCCTGGATCGTTCGGTTCCCCGAAGCTCATCCGGGACTTGCTGCCATAGCAACAGAGCCGTAAGCGTAAACCTGCTCGGGAGCAGGTTTACTTTATGTAAACAGGATTAGATCGCGGCCACGCAGGTATGTCCGCTTCATTTATACGAAAGCAACAGCGATATTCCACCACTGTTTCACCATAAATAAATAACATCAATGTAACTAAAGATAATGCAGCACTTGATCCTTTATTGATTTCACACAGATACATACAGGTCATTTCCTAAAAAAGGGAAATGTACTATTAACATTCTATTACATGTATGTGATTATTACAGATGTAATTCATATTTCAGAGTAGTAATTGCAAATTACTTCGTGTAATCAAGATGAGAGACCACGGCTATAAAAGCGAAGGTGGATTTGGGAAGCCTGTCGCAGCCATGTCCTGTCCGTATACGCGAGCCACCCATTGCGGAAGGTGCAAGATTGATAAGGAGAGTCCTCAGAATTCAGCGTATATTGCGGGATAGACAGGATCCTTTAGCTCAGCGCGACAGTGTGCTCATTGAGAGATATCGATATTCCCGTGAGGGTATTATTTACTTAACCAACTTGTTGACGAGGGGGTGCAGGACCACCACCTGTCTTTTTTTTGCTCTGCCCTTTTCTTGGTTGCTGTTATGAACAAACAAACAGATTATTTCAGGGTCTCTTTCCAAGAGACGAAAAGCAATATAAGTGATAAATATTACCATTCTGTAGAATATTCTTATATTTCACTTTTACTTGTTCCCATGTTCTAGTGGGTCCTGTTGTGGCTCTAATGTGAAAGGGATATAATATAACATAATATAATATAATGTAATATAATATTGGATAATATAGTGTAATATAATAAATCTACCCTACCGCCTACTGGTGTTGGCCAGAGGGGCCGATGGCGCGATATGGCAGCCTGGCTTCTGTCAGTCTGCCCCAGGGCAGCTGTGGCTACAACCGTAGCTGCCTCCACCAGTGTGTGAATGTGAGAGTGACTGAATAGTGGCATTGTAAAGCGCTTTGGGTGCCTTGAAAAGCGCTATATCAATCCACTCCATTATTATTGTTATTATTAAATTACTTACGAGTTTAATTTGTCAGCAACTTTCTGCCAGCCCTCTCTCCTTGCTTTTGCAGCCTTTGCAGTGTTCCCTTGCGTTCTGATTAAACTCTGAAACTCCTGAAATCCCTCACTCAAGAGTTCTTGCTCTGCTGCCGAAAAATACCGAGCGCGCTCCTTCGACATTTTCGCCGACCAATCAGAGGGTTGCCGATCAATGTTTCTACTATCGATGCGTAGCCCCTTTTACGACACCCAGTGATCTCACATTACTTCATCCAGCTGTACTAATCGTCAACAGCAGGTGTGTTCGGAGAACCGGATTAGCGAGCTCACGGTTAGCGCGATGATTTGGTCTTGGATGTGTCATTTGATCTTGGATGTAGTAAGCGACGTACGAAGAACAGGCCCCAGATCTGAATGAGGGTGGGGGAGGTTCAATTTTCCATGTTGCAACTTCTGTCTCGCTAGCTTGTGCCCTGCGCTCAGTGAATCTGCGTTCGACTACTCCGCCTAGGCTGCACTGTCGAGCGCAGATCCACTGAGCGCTCAACACAGACAGCATCGTCAGAAGGAAAGTTGATAAAATAAATTAAAAATTTTGTATTGTTCGATACATATGCGTACCGAACCGAAAGCACTGTATCGAACGGTTCAATATCGATACGAGTATCGTTGCACCCCTAATATATATATATATATAAAAAAAAAAAAACACCCAGCACGCCCCTGCGGGCGGTTTATCCTTCAAGCTCGGGTCCTCTACCAGAGGCCTGGGAGCTTGAGGGTCCTGCGCAGTATCTTAGCTGTTCCCAGGACTGCGCTCTTCTGGACAGAGATCTCCGATGTTATTCCCGGGATCTGCTGGAGCCACTCGCCTAGCTTGGGAGTCACCGCACCTAGTGCTCCGATTACCACGGGGACCACCGTTACCTTCACCCTCCACATCCTCTCGAGCTCTTCTCTGAGCCCTTGGTATTTCTCCAGCTTCTCGTGTTCCTTCTTCCTGATATTGCTGTCATTCGGAACCGCTACATCGATCACTACGGCCGTCTTCTTCTGTTTGTCTACCACCACTATGTCCGGTTGGTTAGCCACCACCATTTTGTCCGTCTGTATCTGGAAGTCCCACAGGATCTTAGCTCGGTCATTCTCCACCACCCTTGGGGGCATCTCCCATTTTGACCTCGGGACTTCCAGGTTATACTCGGCACAGATGTTCCTGTACACTATGCCGGCCACTTGGTTATGGCGTTCCATGTATGCCTTGCCTGCTAGCATCTTGCACCCTGCTGTTATGTGCAATAATATAATATATATATTTATATATATATATATAGTTATATATATATACCATATATACAAACTAACTGTAATGAGCACTCTGATTTCCTAATATTACTATAGTAATATCTTAGAAAAGCTGGTGGTTTTAACTACCAGATTTTGCATTGTGCTTCATCATAGAAACTTCTCTTCTGTGGTGTTTTTAAAGAGATTTTTGAGATAAAAGACATCTCTTTTAATGTTTTTCTACATTCATTCCAGGTATGGTACTCTAATTACATTATGCTTGTGTTGGAGCTCCGTTTGGCCAGTTTAGTTGCCCTACACTTATAAAGGTTCCTTTGTAAGTGCGCATCCGCCATTAGCGTGCTGCCTGCTGTAACCCATAATTTCCTTCGGGATTAATAAAGTATTCTGATTCTGATTCTAAAAGACCAGATCCTCCAGCTAAAAAACATTTTCACTTCTCCAATATGCAGCGATTCAACAAGAAAATTTGGGACACAGGTGACTTCATCTTCACTTTTCCAACAGTTCCATCTCACAATTTCAAATTGTAAATTGTAAAATTGTGAAGACTGTAAACAACTTATCATCTATGTGTACATAACATGTTGTCTGTCAACAAGACTGAATATGGACAAGGCTGATTCTTAATATTAGATGCCTGATCCCTAAGCTCTCAAACAGCACTTTATTAAAAACAGGCATGATTCTGTCATGGAAATCACTGCACTACTAGTCTCAGGATCACTTCCAGAAATCATTGTCTGCCACGTCACCCACAAATGCAGATTAAGACAAAGAAAAAGCCTTATGTGGACACAATCCAGAAACACTGCTGTTATCTCTGTGCCAGAGCTCATTCAACATGGACATGGAGTAAAAAACTGCTCTGTGGTCATGAATTGAC
The DNA here is from genome assembly GCF_018398535.1 of Haplochromis burtoni. Lineage (NCBI taxonomy): Eukaryota > Metazoa > Chordata > Actinopteri > Cichliformes > Cichlidae > Haplochromis > Haplochromis burtoni. The sequence continues at coordinate 266,027 of NW_024582608.1, forward strand.
ATTTTTGGAACACACAGACACCACATGCTCCAGGCTAAAGAAGAAATGAATCATCTGGCTTGTTATGAGTGCTCAATCCAAAAGCCTGCACCTCCATGATATAACACCTTATAAAACCCCCTTTCGCAGCAATAACTTCTTTATTGGTTTCTAATGTCATTGTGGAAGAATTTTAGCCCAGTCTTCCCCAATGACTAATGAAATATTCTGATTCTGAGAAACTTTAGCCAAGTCTTCCCTACAACAATTTATTTATGCATAGCTCTGTTAAGGCTCCACTGCAGCATTTCAGTCTGTTTGAGGTCTGGGCCATTGCAGCGTCTTGATTTTTATTTTTCTTTGTCAGCCATTCTGTTTTGGATTTGTTGTTGTGCTTGGAATCATTATCCTGTTGCACGGCCCAGTTTCAGCCAAGCTTTAGTTTCAAGTTGGTCTCACATTTGACTCTAAAATACTACGGCATGTTCTGCTCAATGACTGCAAGCTGCATAGCAAGCCTGATTCATCACCCCTCCTCCAGCAAGTAATGTAAACTTCATGAGTTGCTTGACATCTGTGACTCTGTGCATTATGGCTAATCATCTCCACGTTGATCTTGTCTGGCCAAAGGACATTGTTCCAGCATACTTGTGGTTTCTTCAGATGCTGCTTTGCAAAGCTAAACCGAATCTGTCATACTCTTTTTAGAGGAAAAAATGTTTTCTCTTAGTAAGCCTTCCAGGCAAGCCCTACTTATTCAGGTTTTTTTTTCTATTATAAACTTCAACATGCTAACTGAGGCTTAGAGGGTTTTTTTCCTGGGCATTGTATGGCCTAATCTTAAAAATGTCCACTCCCAGAATAGCATGGCATAGTGTTAACACTCACCTAAGTGCTCCAGACCAGCAAACTGCCAAAACATCCACTATTATAGACGTGGTCACACTTGCTGATAATTAGTTAATTAAGTGCACATGATTTTAACCTTAATAAAATAACCACATAGATATGTTGAAAGTGTTAAAACTTGAAAATTCAATCGAGGTGCATTATTGTGAATTGTATTTTACTTCAGGTCACTGATATGGGGGTAAATAAACTTAAATTTGTCTTTTCTTATTAATAGTAATTTGGAATCAAATAAATTATTATATCTTGGTTGGAACTTCAATAATTAAATGGTATCCAATCACAAAATTTTGTGTATATTATTTTGCCAGTTAAAATAATTAAAAAACATATATATGTCAGCCATATATATTTAACTGTCACCTTAAATTTAACTTTAGCTTGTGTTAAATAGGTTAGATATTACAGCAAAGCCATTAATTCATTTAAAGAACACAACAAAGCATTGATTAATGCACAAGGTTACACTGAAACATGAGCAAGAGAAATATTGCTGTAGCGTCAAACCACAATCTTTGCATTGAATGTCAGGCAAGCAGGACATGCTGATTAAAGTGCATTATTAGAACAAGACACATATTAGCAAGTACTGAGAAGCTACAGCAACATATTCAAGAACCTTAGATGAGCAGAAGACCCAAATACATAATTAAAATGCAGCTGTTTTCTAGAGCTGGAACGTCAAAAGAAGGAAGCGTCAGTCACAGCTGGAGCTATAGAGGCTCTAGTGCAGTGGGAACCCTGCTAAGATACTAAGTTGGAACCAGTATAAAAAGGCAGTGTTACAAAGGTAAGTGATACCCAACCACCAGTCATGACAGCTGCATCCGCTCTACTCAGCATGGAAACTGTGGCCAAATGCAACCCACGCAATCCCCAGATACAACTCCCCCCAACTCAAAGGCATCATTCATAAAGTATACACCACAGTAGCAGTAATCCTGGAGATAAAAGAGCAAGAATGCAACATGCAATACTTGTTTTGCACAGTGACAAGAGTAAAGGATTTCAGTTGCGGGTTATAGTGTTACACCAAAACCAAAATTGATCAAACTCACATCTGGAGCACATACGTGTTCTTGCTATGTAAAAGAATTCTTCCATACTTGGAAATTGGATCCTTGGGGAAAAAACTCCTAAATATGAACTGTATTCTAGTTAGCACACCATAGCGGTCTCATTTTTAGGTAAAACTAAATGTTTAGATATAAGATTTATAGTATAAGTTTATTCTGTTCGTTTATTTTTCATTAGATCTGTCTTAGCCCCCCAGAATACATGGATTTAACCCCACTGTTTCATCCCTATTTTTTAAATGTGTTCCAGTAGAGGCCACTTCCCTTGATTCTACCTGTACACTAAAACATGTAGTGTCAATAACTAAGGTTTAGTTAGTAGTTGACTACATACCTTATATAGTTCTTTCAGTCTCACTACAAATCACATTAAGAGCTATATCGGTCAAACAGTATCAAAAACTTCCTTAATGTTTTCTTATCGTGTAGCTCCGTCTGTACTGAATACGTACCTCAGTGACCAAGGAGAGTCCCAGCAAACAGCAGGTACAGCATACAGCCAGCAGAAGCAGCTCACGTCTATAGCCTTGATGCAGGCAAGGAAAAAGATCAACCAGTGATGTCATCACACACTCCAGACCAACAAACTGTAAGGAACCAATTGCAACACACGGTTTGTTTATTAGTCACATAGTATTCCATTTCTTCATTCATACATACTCTAACGTGGATTAGTACCTGACTATCCAACCCAAGCAGAATGATCATGAGGAAGAAACACACCGACCACACTTGGGGCACTGGCATCATGGCTACAGCACGGGGGTAAACAATGAATGCCAACCCTGGACCTACAAACAAATAATGTAAAGACAGATCAAAGATGTAAATTATAGGACACAGACAGGAATCGTTATGTGTGGATACTTCAGTATACTGTCTTATTGCTTTTATCTCTATTATGGTGCTAAAGGAGAGGCCAAGGGATCCATCAATTTCTTTACGAAAACATCCTTTTTTGTTGTTATTGTTTTGTCAGCCACAGCAGTTTGCCTTGTGGTCTGCAGTACAATCCATTTAAAGTTCCTGTTTTCGCTTGTTATTTTAGTTCAGCTGCTCAATCATGTTTCTAGCGTCATAGACTTTTATTGCCTAGCCATACTGGTGTACTAGCTGTGGAAACTAATTTGGCATTATTGTCTTACTGTCTTACAGGGGGGAGAAATCATCACCCCCACCCGAGATTGGGTACATAGCCCCAAGTGCGATAGGAGAAGGATCGTTGAGTGCGAGAGGAACTGAAGGGGCAGTACCCTCCATGGAGAAGGAGGCTAGAGGGCAAGATCAAAGTAGCACGGAGGGAGGTTAGCCAACTAACGGAGTTGCAGAAAGGTGCGACAAAGAAGGTGCATAAGAAATACAGCAAGCTGTCCATACCTGAGGCCTTGGAAACTGCCAAGCAAAGACTCACAGCCTTGGCCAGCCGCTTGAGGAGGTACACCAGAGAGATAGAAGGCAGGAGAATAAACCAGCTGTTCTCCACAGAACCAGCAAAGGTGTACTCTCAGTGGCAAGGGAACAATAAGAGAACAGCACCACCAAGGCTGGAGACGGAGCAATACTGGAAGAGCATATGGGAGAAGGACGCAACCCATAACGGCAATGCTCAGTGGCTAGTGGATCTGAGGGCAGACCACAGCGACCTCCCTGAACAGGGTCCAGTAACCATCACAGTGGCAGATATCCAAGAAAGGGTCTCCAGTATGAAGAGTTGGACAGCACCAGGGCCCGACATGGTTCACGCCTACTGGCTAAAGAAGCTGACTGCACTCCACGAGCGTCTGGCAGCACAAATGAACCAGCTGCTAGTTAACGAGAGACACCCGGAATGGCTAACCGAAGGTCGGACGGTCCTGATCCCCAAGGACCCCAAGAAGGGACCGGTCCCCTCCAACTACCGACCAATAACCTGCCTCAGTACTACATGGAAGCTCCTGTCAGGCATCATATCGGCTAAGATGAACAGGCACATGGGTCAATACATGAGCGGGACACAGAAAGGAATTGGCAAGAATACCAGAGGCGCAAAACACCAGCTACTGGTAGACAGAACAGTCAGCCGAGACTGCAAGACCAGACTGACCAACCTGTGCACTGCCTGGATTGATTACAAGAAGGCCTATGACTCAATGCCCCACAGCTGGATACTGGAATGCCTAGAATTGTACAAGATCAATGGGACCCTAAGAGCCTTCATCAGGAACTCAATGGGGATGTGGCGTACAACACTAGAGGCCAACTCCAAGCCCATAGCACAAGTCACCATCAAGTGCGGGATCTACCAAGGAGATGCTCTGTCCCCACTGCTGTTCTGCATAGGCCTGAACCCCCTCAGTGAGATCATTAACAAGACTGGCTACGGATACCGACTACGGAACGGAGCAGTTGTCAGCCACCTCCTGTACATGGATGACATCAAGCTGTATGCCAAGAGTGAACGAGACATCGATTCACTGATCCACACTACCAGGCTATACAGCAATGACATTGGAATGTCGTTCGGACTGGAGAAGTGTAGTCGGATGGTAACAAAGAGAGGGAAGGTAGTCAGAACTGAGGGGATTGAACTACCAGAAGGCAACATTGCAGACATAGAGGACAGTTACAAGTACCTGGGGATCCCGCAGGCGAATGGGAACCATGAAGAGGCCGCTAGAAAAGCTGCAACCACCAAGTACCTGCAGAGGGTCAGGCAAGTCCTGAGGAGTCAGCTGAATGGTAAGAACAAGATCCGGGCCATCAACACGTACGCCCTGCCCGTGATCAGGTACCCTGCTGGGGTAATAGGCTGGCCAAAGGAGGAGATAGAAGCCACTGACATAAAGACAAGAAAGCTCCTTACCATGCATGGAGGGTTTCACCCCAAGTCCAGCACCCTGAGGCTGTACGCTAAGCGGAAGGAAGGGGGCCGGGGACTGGTGAGTGTCAGCACCACAGTCCAGGATGAGACAACGAACATCCAAGAATACATTGGGAAGATGGCCCCAACTGACCGAGTGCTCAGTGAATACCTCAGGCAGCAGAAACCCAAGAAAGAGGAGGGAGACGAGGAACCATCATGGAAGGACAGGCCCCTGCACGGTATGTACCACCGGCAGATAGAGGAGGTGGCTGATATCCAGAAATCCTACCAGTGGCTGGACAAAGCTGGACTGAAAGACAGCACAGAGGCACTAATCATGGCAGCACAAGAACAAGCTCTGAGACAAGATCCATAGAGGCTGGGGTCTATCACACCAGGCAAGACCCCAGGTGCAGGCTGTGTAAAGATGCCCCAGAGACAATCCAGCACATAACAGCAGGGTGCAAGATGCTAGCAGGCAAGGCATACATGGAACGCCATAACCAAGTGGCCGGCATAGTGTACAGGAACATCTGTGCCGAGTATAACCTGGAAGTCCCGAGGTCAAAATGGGAGATGCCCCCAAGGGTGGTGGAGAATGACCGAGCTAAGATCCTGTGGGACTTCCAGATACAGACGGACAAAATGGTGGTGGCTAACCAACCGGACATAGTGGTGGTAGACAAACAGAAGAAGACGGCCGTAGTGATCGATGTAGCGGTTCCGAATGACAGCAATATCAGGAAGAAGGAACACGAGAAGCTGGAGAAATACCAAGGGCTCAGAGAAGAGCTCGAGAGGATGTGGAGGGTGAAGGTAATGGTGGTCCCCGTGGTAATCGGAGCACTAGGTGCGGTGACTCCCAAGCTAGGCGAGTGGCTCCAGCAGATCCCGGGAATAACATCGGAGATCTCTGTCCAGAAGAGCGCAGTCCTGGGAACAGCTAAGATACTGCGCAGGACCCTCAAGCTCCCAGGCCTCTGGTAGAGGACCCGAGCTTGAAGGATAAACCGCCCGCAGGGGCGTGCTGGGTGTATTTATTACTATCAAAATTATATATATATATATATATATATATATATACCAAAAATGAATTAATACCAATTAATTGCCTATAATAAATATAGTTACATGCCTCAACTATTAGCCACCTTCCCAAAAGGCCTGAAAGTTGGCAATCCTGTATTATTATCTGCTGATAATAATACAGGGTTGCCAACTTTATCCTCTGCATTCCTAGTATCCACTGGTTAGCTTTAATCAGACTCACCTTAACTAAGATGATTCAAGTTTAAGCCAAAATATCAAAAGAGAAATAAAATGACAGAGCAACATATGAGCTCTGCCAGAAAGCTTCTTATGATTGAAAGAAAGAAAAGAAGAATCACAAGATCTTCCCAAAGGGTGAAAAGTTTACTGCCATGCAGGTTTCCTGAATATTTTTACAACACCAGAAAGCCTCAAAGAAAATGTATGAAACTGCCACTCTCATGTCCAGTATATAGTTGAACTGAAGTGAGACAGTACATGCCTGATTCTGCTACTTCAGAAATATCCACTCCTTGTTCATATGTCATGAAACCCAACACAGAGAAAATGGCAAAGCCTGCCACAATACTCGTGGCACTGTTCAGCAGACACAAGTAGAAACAGTCCCTGCAATAAAATGAATATGGTAAGTAGAAATACTTAGACACAGATGTTGTAGATGCTGATGCTCAACTTAAAAGATGATCATAATGATCTTTATGACAGTTAGTACTGGACTTACTTATAACAGTTGTTGTTGTAAGTGTTATAACTCCCAAGAGAAGTGAGGAAACCAAGGCCAATGGCATAAGAGAAGAAGATTTGAGTGCCAGCATCCATCCACACCTGGAAAGGTCAAACAAAATCATCGTGTGTGTGTCTGTAGTGCATGAATGTCACTGTAAAACATCTAGCTTTTCTGGTCTCGGGTCTCTATGTGCTTTCTTTACCTGGGCATCTAACAGGCGAGAGATGTCAGGGTAGAGGTAATAAATGATCCCATCCTTTGCCCCTGGGAGGGTAACACCACGTATAAGCAAAACAAATAGCATGACATAGGGGAAGGTTGCTGTAAAGTAGGCTGCCTGAAAAAAATAAAATAAAAAAGAGAAAAGAGATGGTAAAGAAAGTTATAGTTTGTTTTAACCTGTCATTTCACTATTTTATTCATATTTCTTTCTTTAGTTTTACTGTATTGCACACTTGCTTTCCTAAATCCAGCTTTGGTGTGGCACATTAGTAGCATCTTGGGTGTATTACTCTTGAAATAAACAGTTCCCACAACGTTAATCAGATCACTATAACTTCCAGTGTAATGTTTAGCTTAAACGTGAATATTACTTACCTTTTGAAAGGATAAAAATCACACCAACAGCTTTTCTTTATAGCTGCTCTTCTGATATTACTAATCAGTGCTTTAAAACATGGTGTAACGCTTACTAAATACTTTACTTTCTTTGGAAAGTTGAAAGAAACTTAAACTAACCCCAGCCAAGTTATGCTTTGTATCGTTTTTGCACCATTTAGATCTTACAATAAGAAACCTGTCACACACTGCACACATAACAGTGAATCTTGTCCCCATTACTCATAAATTTCATGAATGACAAGTTTAAAAACCATACACTTCAGTATCAGATTAATTCAAATGAGTTCATAGATGGTTTTCATGCAAGCATCTGGAACGTAAACTGAATAGAGGATGGAGACATAGCTGCTGCATGTTCAGCAGTGTCCTAAAAGAACATAGGAAGAGACTATTTCATTTGACTATTTGGAGACTGCGTATATTCATTTATGTAGCCAGAAAAAGACTTCCTTCATCTTTTTCATAAAAAGGACAACAGCACGTCACAACAAGCATTGCTAGCAACAAAATTCAAGATAAATGGCATGAGATGGGTAGCTATGACAGACAATTACATCAGGCAGTAATGACACTTATAATACAGGTATACAGGAAAACTGGGAGCAGGAGACAGACCAGTGCTTGGACATATAAGTGGGTTAGGAAACAGCTGAAGATGTCACATCTGTCACATTCAATTTTGGATGAATGTGCAAAGTGCTTTTCCCTGCTGTATCATGTATACTGAGCAACCCCTATTGAGCAACTTTTATCAAATTGTACTGTACATTGAAAAAATGTGGATAAAGGGGTAGCAGTATGGATCAAAATATGAAAACAAGTCCTGATCAAGCATGGGTATGTAAGACTGGGTAATGACACACTGACTTAATGTGCTGTGACCTCCAGTAGCTACTGTGCTTGTGTGCCTTTATTCTAGTGTTTCTAATGCATGCATTAACATAGAGAATTGCAGGATGTGAGTTTGCAGACGACAGTTTATGTCATGGGGCAATACTCACCCTGTGCACCATGCAAGCTACAGCAGCCACTAGCCAAAAGTTTCAACAATCAGAAGAAATTTTTTTTTTAAATGGTTGCTTGTACCTCCTGTGTTAGTGTCTTAACAGTGCAACAATGCAGTTATTTACTTTATAACTATGTGAAAATTTCTTCAAAAATACATGAATCGATGGTTCTAATTGCCAATTATACAGCTAATACTGTGTAATTTGACCAGATTTTACAGCATGAGTAAAACAGAGAAATAAAACTATGCTGTTTCTGATCGTTGGCGTTATTTACCCAAGCTAAACTAAACCATTAATTATAGTTGTTATACTATATATATATATATATATATATATATATATATATATATAACTTTAATATATATATATATATATATATATATATATATATATATACAGCATTTTATTTGGTTTTTAGAATGGGTTTGATGATTTCAGTTTAGTCTCTATTGTTTGAAAATGTTGAAAATGTTCTGTTTGTTTCAGTTTATTTGTATTTGTTTTAGTGTTAGTTTTAGTCTTTTTAAGATTATATAGAAAGGATAGGTCAGAAGCAAGATTTCAGAAAGTCAGTCTTAGACATCCAAAGTCTCAATAAACACGCACATCAAATCCTTATTATGCTAGTTTGAAATTTTAAAATGAACAAATACTAAAAGTGAGTCCCTCAATATTTTATTATATTTTTATTTCCAATTTCACAAAGCATTTTACTTTGTTTTCTTTTCTTTTTTTTTTCAAAAGCCTAGTTTTTATTTTTATTTTAGTTAACTAAGCTGCTTCATGTTAGTTTTTAGTTTAGTTTGAGTTAGCTCAAATAACCTTGATTTAGCCTTCAAATATAAAACAACCCAATGATGTATACAAATTTTATGTGGAAATACATACATTCTGCAACCCTCTAATAAAAATTGATTAGATTTAATAAAGGCTCTTTATTGCTAATTCAGACATCTTGGATTTTTGTACTGAGTCACTGTTTTTTGTTGTTTGTTTGCTGTCAACAAGCACGGTGTTCCACAAGGCTCTAGGTTGAATCCTCTGTTATTTTTTTAATGCACATTCTTTCACAAGGCCACATTATCAGGACTTTTAAAATCTTTTTAGAATGATTTTATGATATACTATTACGACTTTTCTTGTTTGTTTGTTTTTAAAGGAAAAAATTTTAAAAAATAAGATGTTCAGTTTTTAAATTACTAACCTTTCCTGTCGACTTGATACCCTTCCAAACACAAAAGTAGCAGATAATCCAGCTGAGGATGAGACAAAGGACCAGTTCCCATCGCAAGCCCCCAACTTCCTCAATACCACCAGAGACCTTTAAAACCCGACGCCTGGTCAAATGAAGGGAGCAGTGATGTGGGTGAGAGGGAGACCGGGAGACCACAAATGAATGGCAGGTGAAAGGGAAGGACATGTGGAAATTGGGAGGGAGGAAAACTGAGTGCTAGATTGGATGACTGACGGATGGCAAAAAAAAGTGTGGGAGGAAGTGGAGAGTTAAAAGAAAACATCTGAAAATGATCATAAAGAAAGGAGGAGAGAGGGAACGAGACAAGTAAGGGAGGGGAGTGAAAAGGGGGGGGGGGCATTCTGTTTAACTTGTGTGAGTTGACTATATGCTTACTGCCAAAACTCCACAACAGGAAGAGTAGTGTTCAGTCTGGACGTCATACTCAGATTCAGATGGCTTAAGTCCAAGCATGAGTCTGGTATAGGGAAATAAAACATCAGCAAAGTAAAAATGCCCATTTACAGTGTCAAAGGTGTTGCCTTCAAATTATATTTCATATATTCTATATTCAAAACTATTACAGCACACAACAAGCAATGCATACAATAGTCACTGCTTTTTAGAATATACCAGTACTGTAGTACCTGTGTTCCAGTAGTGTCCACATGTGGCCCAAGGTAAATCCCCACTGAAAGACTGGAACAGGTAAAAGAACGCCCATGCCAGGATTATAATATAAGATGTTGCACTGAATGCGATGATTAAGTGACTGGCATAGCCCATGCCTAAAATGAACAAACAAATAAATAAAATTGGTAATGGCCAACTATTGAAACTGTTCTGTTCTTGCACAGCACCTAAAGTCTGAGAGCTAAAAGGTGCGCAAAGGAAACACCGCAGACATAAGCTATATACAAGTGCAATGTCAGTCGAAACACTGTGTAAACACTTTCTCTTTGCAGAGGTCTAATTATATAAATAAGGTCGTTGTGCGATGAAGCAGGAATATAAATGGAATGTAACCAACATATTTATGAAATGCATTCATGTGGTTCTTACACTTAACAATCATGCGTGTAGTAATATTTTACATGAGCATAAATAATTTATCATTCTTCCTCTTCCAGTAGCAGTGATTACTTTCCTACTGGAAGTGTAAACAACTTCCTCTCTGGCACCTTGCCTCAACACTGTTTGTTGTTGGACCGAGACCATTTTTGGACACGGAGGCGGTCTCAGCAGTGTTTCTAGGGGAATAATCGAACACGCATAAAAAAATAGACTAGGATACAAGCCCGTTGACAAATAAGGACTCACTGAATATATATAAATTATGACTGACATTTCGGAGAAAAATTTGGGGGAGTTTATTTTAATTACCTTGAAAGAGCGGACAAATCCTTCTCCAGCAAGTAATTCCCCCCTGGCTAGTGTACTGTCCCAAGGCAGTCTCAAGGAAAAAGAGGGGGATCCCGCACGTGAATATGAACAAGATGTATGGGATGAAAAACACACCTGTAAGAAAGGCGGAATTTTTCGTTCTAACGCACGGAGGAAAAAAATACTGGTGGACAAAATGTGCTTGACGACTAAGAGCGTTTCTTTCACCCACCTCCTCCGTTTCTGTAGCACAGGTAGGGGAACCTCCACACATTCCCGGGTCCAATGATCGCACCCATCACAGTCAATATGTACTCGGCTTTGGTTCCCCAGTGCCCCCTTCCTTCCACCTCTTCAGCCTTCTCTGGGTGACTGTTTGGCACACAAGCTGTGAAGGTGCCATTCTTGCCGTTTGTGGTCATCTGGTCCCCCATTTAAATGGTTTACTTGGTGCCAGATTTCCTTTGTTTCTGTGTAAAGTTCCCCGCGCACTGGACTAAAACTCACACGGGGTTGATCACACGAATATGAAGCTAAAGATGCCACTGATGTGGCAGCGGCACTGATACGCTGGCCCTGTTACTGTGACTTGTGTTGGCTGAGAGGGGTACTCGCCTACTTAAGCTGCAGAGAAATGTGTGTTTTCTGGGGTGCAGGGGGGAAAGAGTGATGAAAGAAGCTTGTGATGGGGTCTACTGCTCCGCCTTAATTCATCCGACACCGACAGCAAAACAAAGCCTGGGGTACTGAACATTTCAACACATTATTCATCCTCCTAAGAATAAAGAAAAAAAGAATCTTCTCAATTAAACCTTTTCTTTTGTTATTTCCTTCCTCTTTGGAGATAAAAGACACAAAATCAGATACCAATGGAAATCCCGTGATTTCCTCTATTTAGTATGTATGGACTTATAGGGTAGCTCAAATAAGTCGAAAGATAAAGACAAAAAACAAATGTCCATTACAGAGGATATAAATGAATAGACTGGTTCTCAGGAGGTTATTTATTTATTTATTATTTTATATAGCCTCATATATCTTAACTCATAGTACGGTAAACAAATAAATGCAGAAAAAACAACAGGTTTTTAGCTTTACTTGGATCTCGAACTCAGAGAAGACATTTAAAACTGTTTTGACCAAAAAAAAAAATGTCAAAAATTGATTCAGACAGCTGAAGAGTCTAGCAACATTTATCATATTAATTTAGTTTAGCATTAAATGTCTTGTTTTTCTGTATAAGAAAATCGACGTCCAGCCAATAGTTCCTAACGGACCTAAGAATTGTGCATAACAACAGGCAATTACGCACAATTCTTAGATCGACCTTTAGGTGGCACTATTTATAACATTAACATTTTTCGTACCACACAGCTCTCTTTAAGACAAAAAAGTCCAAATGTCACACTGAGAATAATATGCATTTAATTTTCTGCTTATTTTTATTGGTTTGACTAATAAATAAAGTAATGTAAAGATATAGACATGCCCTTGAACTTTAACAAGCATCTTCACATTATTTATTTATTGTAGAGAAAATAAGCAACTACTCCTGTTTACTCCTGCAAACAGAAGAAAAGCTCTAAATCAATAAGCCTCAGAACTTTGCCTCCTTAAAATTAATTCACTGTTTAAGGCAGGGCAGAATTATTTGTTATGCATTATAATTATTTATCATGAATTGTCATGTGTTGGCAGTTTCTGATCGAGATAAGTTGTCTTACTCTTTAAACTGCGCTAATACTCAATACCAAGGATCTGAAAATGATACAAAGGCAGAAAGATGACACTGAAGCACCCCAACTGTGAACTTTTGCAAAATGTCAGTTCATTTAATTCAGTTTTATTTATATAGTGACAAGTAAAACCAGCTGTCACCTCAACTGTTACCTTTTTATATAATAGGTTAAAGATCCCAATATGTTAGAGAGAAACCCTAAATATCAGTCAATACAGATGTTGAAGCACTTGGTGACAGTGGGAAGGAAAAACTCCCTTTTAACAGGAAGAAATCAAGAAGCAGATTCAGGGAGGGGTAGCCATTTGGCACGCTGGGTTGGGGATGAGGGGGGAAAGAACAGAGCAGAGGGAGACTGGAGAAAGGACAAACTATAAAAAAAGAGTTAAAAAATATTCACTAAGTGAAAAACAGATGAACGAAGAAGAAACTCTAAGCCCCCAGCAGTCTAAGTCTACGACAGCATAACTTAGGGACGATTCAGTGTCACTGGATCCAGCCCTAACTATAAGCTTTATCAAAAAGGAAAGTTTTAAGCCTTATCTTAAAAGTAAAGGAGGCGTCTGTGTCCTGAATCCAAACTGCAAGCTGATTTCACCGAAGACGGGCCTGAAAGCTGAAGGCTCTGCTGCAAACTCAACACTGAGAAACTATAGGAACCACAAGTAAGTCAGCAGTCTGAGAGCAAAGAACTTAGAACAATAAGGTACTATGAGGTTTTTAAAATATAATGATGTGTGATTATTCAAGACCTGGTAACTGAAGAGAAGGATATTAAATTAAACTTTGGTTCTGCACATTTGTTTAATATGCAAACTGAACATCAAAAATGTCTCAACGTTTAATTAGAGTGTCCCTGGAGGTCAAGGTAATGCCATCTAGACTGGTTAGACACCATGCTTCTAAGATTTTTAGGGCTGAGTGCAATAACCTCCGTTTTGTCTGAGTTTAGAAGCAGAAAATTAGAAGTCATACAGATATTTGTGTGTTTAAGACGTGCATGTAATTTAACTAAGCGTTGTATGTCATCTGGCAAATACGGGAAAACAAACTACTGGGGGGAAAAATTAAAGGCAAAGAAAAGCTGCAGGTTTTGTACAGCAGTGCTGTTGCACTGGTGGACTGCAGCGGTACTGGAGCCGGCTGGGCTGAAAATCAGTGAGCTCATTCTGGCTACGCTGACAGGAGGGCGGGGCTCCCAGCATCATCACCACCGGCCATCACTTCATTGTACGGGGCTGCTGCTGATGCAGAGATCATAGCAAGCGATTGTGTTTCTCTTAGTTAGTAACGGAAGCATGCCATGGATGTGGTTTCTCACCCGTTAGGTCTTCACATTGGATGGGAATCTGTTGTGAGGTAAGGCGATGAAATCTGTCGGCAGTGTGGCTGCTGTAGTTGAGGTTTATCACCGTCTGAACTGGGAGTTCCTGAGACTAGCGGGCCTGTTGGCTTGACTCACACTGATCAGCCCAGAAGCGAAGCGAGAGATATAAACTGGTTTTGTTTTTGTAATCTCACCTCTACTGGAGCGAGGAGAGGCCACCATCGCGTTCTGTGGCATAAAACCCTAAAGCGTGTCTTATTTAGCCGGCAGCAGAGATCTAGCCTGCCTGTCGGAAGTGGCAGAGCTCGGCCTACACCAGCAAACCCTTTAAAGATGACGAGGATGGAGGCTGAGTCCGGGTTTTCCTCGCCATGCAGAGCCGGATGCTCACGCTACATCGAGCATATTTCGAGCTTTTCGTAGCCGTGATTGTTGTGCTGTGTGGATCCCAGGTGGTGTTGCTTGTGCCTCTTGGTAAAGACAGATAAGCATCCTTTTCTATAATTATTAGGCACGTGTGGTTTTCCTGGACGTGAGTTCTGTTTTTTCCCTTCTTCTTCTGCTTGACAGATCGTTACACATTGCTGGCCGTGTCGTAAAAGGAAAGGATGCTGCAGTGATGCTGCAAGAGGATGCTAGTCCACAGTGGGTTGGCAGGGCCTCCAGATTGAGGCTCAGAGTCTGTAGCCTACAACTGCCTCAGGGTGTTACACTGGCCTGATTTAACAGACATCACCCCAGCTGGGAAGGTGTTTGTCACAGTATTGTTTCATGGCCAGGGCAGATGCAGGCTAATAACTGACCACAAGCTAATTGTTTATAGATTTCTTTATAAATGCAAGAGTCATCCAATACAAAACACCAATAGCAAAATGTGGCAAAAGGAGATGGCAAAAACATGAAAAAAATGAGATAAGACCTTTTTTTCTTTGGTTGGGCCTGTGGGCTTATTACTAATAACAATGCTTTATAAATATGTTAAATATGTTGCTGCTGTCAGAACCAGCTGAGCAGAGGTGAGGAAGTTATATATATCCCTGTATCATTAAGTCTAGAATCCTATTTTCAGTTCTTATCCATGCATCATCAAGGGTTACTTTGGGTATAAAGAGGAATATTTCGTCCTGAACAACTACAAAAGCTTGCAGCTTTAACATAACAGTCAATGCTAACGCCATACTATAATTGCAAGCCATCACTACATATTACAGCCATATTGTAGATGTTATAATGTCTGTGGACATTTAGCCAGGTATACAGGAAAAATTACAAATTAAAATTTGCAATAACAACAATGCAAACCACCATCTCTGTTTCCTGTTTCAACAAATGTATTTTTCAATTTGTTAATCTTGCAAGATACACCTTATTTCCTACTCTTATTAATAAACTATTGTTTTAGAATTATATTTACTTTTTCAACTTTAATTTGTTTAAATATGAATTATTAAATAAAAAAATGAAAAGAAAACCAAGTATTTTAAACATGGAGCAGATGTACACCATAGTCATTTAGATCCATTTCCTGCACTATTTCCAGCATTAGCAGAGCTCTGCTTATACACAGGGTTGGTATTTTGACCTCAGGCAAATGGATTAGAAAGCATCTTTTGGTCAGGACTGAAATGTAATCCGAAAACAAGAAGAACAGTTCTTCTTCACTTCAGCCAAAGTGATGGCACGTTGAACCAGGTTATGTCACAGCTCTATACCAGACTGATTAAACTTAGTTTGCCCCTCGATGTTGGGGCAATACTGGCATTGGTCTGGCTAACTTTTACTGAGAGGGTTGCATAACGGGGATTAACTAAATCAAAAATAGTCCTGAAATGCAAGATTGTGTTTGCTGAAAAAAGAACATGACAGAAAGATAAAGCTGAAAGTGACAGTTGGTTGAGCAGTCACAAACACGTGGACATAACAGTGCTAAAGAGATCAGTCTGTGCGTCTAGGTCTGGTATTAGGGAGGAGGTTAGATTTCTGCTTCACATCTGGAACACGAGCTGCCAACAGTGTTCAGTCTGTGTTTACAAAATCATATTACACATATCATATCATATCATATCATATCATATCATATCATATCTGTGAGCCTTAAGTGATAACTGTTAGGTGGATTGTGACATTTATGAATCATATTGAATGACTGAACATACAGTAGGGTATTTATTCCTGTGTGCTTTGAATTTGGCAGAGAATTATGTATACAAGAAACACATTGTACCTGCATGTAGACATGGTCCAGACAGTTGAATTATCAGATTCACAGTTCTCTGAACCAGAAGTTAGAGAGGAGAATGGCCAGACAGAGCTAATAACAAAGGCAACAATAACTCAAATAAACACTTGTTGCAGCCAAGGTATGCAGAAGAGCATTTCTGAACATGTAATACCTTGGACCTTGAAGCAGATGGGTTGTGGGTGCAGAAGACCACACCAGGTGCTGCTTCTGTCAGCTAAGAACAGCAAACTGAGGCTACAACCCATATGTGCTCATCAAAATTGGACCATAGAAGATTGGAAATAAGGTTGCCTGGTCAGATCAGTCTCGATTCCTGCTGCAACTGTCGAATGTTTGAATTTGATGTAAACAAAATAAAAGCATGCATCCATTCATCCTCAACAGTTCAGGTTGCTGCTGGTGGTGTGATGCTAATGGGATATTTTCTGCATGAAACTGTGATCCAATCTGGTACTAGCAATGTGTACCTAAAAAGTGGCTGGCATGTATGTTTTCAGTTTTGCACTACTAGTGTTCATAGTAAAACAGTGTAAAAATCCACATCAATAGGTGGAAGGCTTGGTGGTGGCACATATTAAACAAAAGACTTCCAACCATGTGACTGTTTGGACAGGGTTAGGGAAAAAATGCTTGGCTAGGCTTTGAGAAAATCCCGATATGGGGAAAATGATCCTTTTCAGAATGTTATCCACAGAATTCTCGCATCTGTAAAAAGCTTAAAGCTTACTTAAAAAAAGCTTACTGTAAAAGGTATAGTCCTACAAGTAGTGCTGACGCCTGTTTTCTGAAAAAGATAAGGTGTTTTACATGCCCTTACCACAAGAGTAATTAAACGGATTATTTCAGTCATCTTCAAGCTTGACCACTGTTTACCACATACTGTATAAATAAATGTTTGCAGAAATCAGTAGGGTCCCGTTTTGGAGCAAAGATTGTATGTAATCTCTTTATGATACCGGTACATAAAATCAATGGCAGTGAATTAGCTGCCATTGATTTAAATGCATTTGGCAAAACTGTAACACACACTGCTATATGCAGAATCAGCATGTAGTCCAGGTTAACATTAAATCACTAGCAATTGTTCAAACAAAGCAAAAATGCGTCCTTGTGACCATCAATCATTTCTGTGTTTTAACTCTATTTCCAGTCACACTGAAGCTGCGGCTCGTATTTCTAATGCTCCCTCTGATAGTCTGCTGGAAAATCCAGCGCTAACAACCAAATTTAATGTCTGAGGAGTCAAAAGTGGGTCATAGTGCCAGTGTGCTTCGTGTCGTAGTATTTAATGCACACAAGCTCACATTGATACACCAACACCATGATACATGCACATACACTCATTCAGAGTGCAAAGAGGAAATCAGTTCTTTTTCATTCTTAGCTATTTTTTTCATATTAAAAAAATCAGTTACTGTGAGCATGGATGGTTTTAGTTAAGACTTACCAATCATATCTCCCAGTCATCACAGTACTATTACTACAAAACGTGTTCCACTTACATGGTTTTGTTTTTAGTGTGTTTGACCAGTGGTTGTTGAAGCCTAACTTAGGGACATTTTATGATGTGAATGATGCCATCACACTTTAAAACTCCCAGGTCATTGTCCAGCTGTGCAGTTCCTTAGAGCTTTTTCACATTTTAGCTCTCTGTTCTGTGTATTCTAATGTATTTTGTAGTGTATTGACTTCATGGCTTAGTCGTGACACTCTAATGAACTCTGTTTGAAGCTTCTGACCCATCATTAAAAAGCTTAGATAAGGATGTTGTTCTGCTTGCTCAGCAACAAATTGCATTAACTTTTAGATCCCCATATTGTTTCTCAGTATTGGATTAGAAATTGGACAGTTACAATATTATTATTTTAGGTGGTCTAAAATCTGCCTCGAAATGAATACCAGAAGTCTTTAAGATGTCACATTTACCATACAGCTTCAAAAGGCAGTAGCAGTCACTCAGTACAGCTGTGACTTTTTCCTGTTTTACATGCATTTCTTAGTGAAGCTTCAATCTTACCTGGAACTTGTTTAGGACCGAATAGCCGACAAAAATATCAACTAACTCGAAACCATAGTTGAGCATTTGGACACTAGAGATGTAGATTTTTTTCTCTCTCAGGAATTGATGAAAATTATACCAAAAGGAAAGTGGATTTTGGGCTAATATTTATTAATGGCATTCTGGCACCTTCAGTTAAAGAGCAACTAAACCTGATAGGGGGATTTATGCATAATACAGTAAAAGGAGTTTTTCTTCAGTGAGGTAATAAAAAAATAAAAAATAAAAAAGCAAATATCACCAAACACAAAAACATGTTTTAATGTAGCTTGCCACAGCGTGTCTGCTAGGTAGACGTACAGTCGGTTTATTTTTCAGGGAGTGGAAAAAGAAATCCATTACATTACAACATCTGTGACATTTTCAGGGATGGAGAAAGATGTAAGAAAGTGAGGAAAGGCGAGAAAGATAAGAGATTTTTCAAAGGTAGAAACTGCAAGGACATTTGAAAAACTGGAATTTTAAAGCTTCTTGTAATGTCCTAATTGATTCTGTAGTGTTTGGATCGAAACATAATGTTGCAAATTTCTTTTTTTTATACTGTGAAAGTCATTCCAAACAAAGTGAAGTATAAGAACTTTGTGTTTTTCAGAGGGTGTCGTTTAGAGCAGGCTGAAGTCACTAGCTTGAAAGACTGCGGTGAAGTTTCCAGTAATGCACCACTATATGCTGGATGCAGAGTGGCTGTGGTGTTCATGTTCAGTGTTAGGTTACATCTAGGATTGCAGACATCACTTTAAATTTAAGGTGATGACACTGATTAGATTCACTTGCCAAATCCTTCCTTTTGCACTAGCTTTATGCTGTCTAGGTGTTGGAAAGCAGCCACGGTAGCTCGTGTAACCTTGCTTATTTGTTTGAATTCAGTTGACTAAATCCACAAAGAGCAGAGAATCTGGTCAGCCGATGACAGCCTGTACATAACAAATCTCACAATGAAAATTACTGTGACTTATTTCTAGGTGGTTCTTTTCCCCATACACTGCTACACACAATCTTTTCACGCCTGCCAAATCTCACTTTACCCTCTGCTTGTCAGGTGTACAGTAGTACCATGACACAAAATAATTGCTTTTGCTATCTGTCTGTGAGACAAAATATTTTGGTAAGTTGGATTTCTAATCGATATTATGCATTTATGTTTAGTATATCAACAATATTTAAGACCCTGTTAAAAACTTCAAAATAATCAACTGACAATAAATAAATAAATGTCCATCTTTGTTCAAGTGCAATTAAACAATTGTTGAATTAGAATTATGGACCATTTAATTGTTGGAGAAATTACTGTTGAGTATTTTAAAAATTTTCTTTATACTTGGTTGGCATCTCTTTGCCTGTCATCTCCACATAACTCAAGTCGATTGCTTACCATGCAGTACTGACCTATAAAGATATCCTTGTATACGGTATAAACACTGGGAACATAGACAGCAGTCCAAGAAACATGTTTTAAATATCAGCACTGAATTGAAGGTGCACGTGATTGGTCACAAATGCATAAAATAGTGGTCTTTGTGGATTAAAGAGGTATGGTCACCACATATATTTGATCTCATAGCATTAGCATGCTGGTTTGCTCACATGAGTTATACATTTTAGAGATAATGGTTAAATCTCTATAGTTAAAAATGTATTATTCAAGTGATGCTGCTGTGATGGATGCTTGATCTTCTTGATCTGCTGAGTGCTCACTAGTTCTTAGAGGAATACTGTCAACAGAGTTTGAAAGATTTGGTTCCCTAAACCCTTCTTGGCATGAAAGATGCATTTTCATTAACTTGTGTTAGTCTGTGAGTCCATAAAGTGTTACTCAGTTATGTCATTTCTTATCCAAGAGGCTGCTGTAGCTGTCGGGTTTCTTACAGTTAGTTTCGACGGCTACCAGGAAGCTTGTATAAGGTACTGATACTCTAAGATTTTCTCTTATATAGTTTCTTAGTCTTGTGTGATGTTGATTGCTAATATTGTTGTAAAGATTTTGAATGATTGTGTTGTGTGAAGTATGTTGAGTATGAATATTGCACTTTTTAAAAATATAGCAAGTTGTCATTTTTTTGCAGTATTAGGGTTGAAATTTGTCTCTTTACAAAAGAGTCTTGTGTTGTCTTAGCATCCTTTATTGTTTTATTTATTTCCTCATTTGAATCTATTTAAACTTTTTATGCAAATGAAACATGAATTATTTGCTAAATGGCTTGTAACCAGTCAGCTTTGTCCAAATATAAGATATAGATTTAGAGTTTAGTGTCCTAGTGAGCTACAGTTTCTATGATGATGATCCCCAATCACAGCATTATAATTTGATCATGACATAATACTAAAATATATCTGAGAGACTAGCTTAAATTGTCCATTACTTGCCATTTAGCAGCTTCCAAAAAATTCCTTACTTTATATGCAAGGCTTCCCGCTATAAAACCCCATGTTTAAATATTAAACTGGCTCTCATTGGAAAAGAGGACAGCGCTGAGTAAGAATATTACTTGGCTGTTCCTGAGGGAAATATAGATCGCAAATGACAGCTCTGAAGGATTGTTTTGCTATTTGTTAACAAGCAAGGAAATATGAATCACAATCCTTCCCTAAAAATCTTGTTAAGAGTCACCAAAGATGCCTGATACTGAAAGTGAAAACTAGAAGTAGAAGCCTGTAAGGTTAGAAAGTGGGTACTTGTGTTGCACTGAGCAGTGGTACCTGTAATGCCTCTGTGTGGGTGAATAATGTTCATTTGGCTAGCCAACAGATCATTTCCCTGCTGGGGAACGTAACTGCAATCAGATTGACTTAGGCTTATCGCAAATACATATCTAGCCTACTCCTCCAGAACAGTATCTGGCTTCTGTGGATGGTTTGTAGGTTAATACAGTATTAGTAGTCATGGTGAGGCGGTTGGCTTTGCATGATGATGGTCTAGTCAGTTTAACCAAAGTGAAAAGAGATGACTTGTCAATGAATTATCAGCATTACTATTATTAGAGTTTTCATATATGGGTATTGCACTCATGCCACAAAGGAGAGTGTTGTACATTGTATAACAACATTATGAATATCAAAGAAACAGGAAGTGTTCCTGTAAATGTAGAGTACCTCAACTGCCTTAGTATTTTCCATATTATAAAAACTTGTGTACAATACACCAATGTAAACTTATATCAAATGTATATTTTCCAGTCAACATTTGCTTTTTCTGTGTTCAAAAACACACGCGATGGGTGAAGAAACAACCCGGTTTGCCTTCGAAACAACATGAAAACTACATAAATCCTCCAAAAAGTGTTTTTCACATCACTTGTGGCTCTGTAAAAATTGTTATAGGGACTTGTTAATATGGCCAAATATTTAATTATTTCATAATAGTCGATCTAATTAATTAAATATTAAGAAAACAAATATATATATATATATACAATTGAATTGGCAGGAAAAATATCTGTTGAAATATTTCATGTTTAAGGGTGCAAATCTGGTTATACTTTCACATCATACTTAGAAATCTACTGAAGATGCAAACTCGAGTAAGCTCAAGTTTCCTCTGCAAACATTTTCAAATTCGTTCATAGATTACAGACAGTGGTGTTAAAATGGTAATGTACATGACATAACTGTCCTGCACTCTTATTGCAAATCATTTTTGAAGTTGCTACTTGTTGCTACTTCATTAGTGTTACTTTGGACAGCCTCCTGAAGTGATGCTTAATAACGTCAGCAGTACTTCTGAAAAGCCGCACTGTAAACTAACTGCAAAATAAGGAGCCCGTGTGGACTAAACGTGATGATTACTTCATCTCTAATCTGCATCGTCAAATCTGTTAAGCAATGTTATGTCATTCCACTTCAGATTATGAGGGACGTAGTCCAGTTCCTTGTGAGTCATTGTGACAATGTCTTTTTCACTTTCATATGAACATTTTGTGGGTAGTGTATTAGAGGAAAACAGTCTGCACGTCTCTACAAATGTGTTAAAACAGTGACCTTGTAACAATGTTTCCAAAGAGTTTAGAAACAGTTGAATCTATAAACCTTTGGTTGAATCTGCATAGAACAGGCAAAGTCACGAATAGTTGGTAGAAATATATATATGTATATGTATGCCATTTAAGAAGAATTTTAGCAGCACAGCCATTACAAGAGCCTAGTAACGGCTAACCTTCATCATCCAAATCATCAAGGGACTATCTATTTCTGTGTTCTTTATAAGGTATTAAAAGTAAAGTTAAAAATTTCAGCAGAATACATTTTTACGACTAATATTAAATACAACATGTGTGTTGTACACACACTCACACGCAATACATCATACTTTGTTTTTCATAATTAACATATTTCATGTTAGCATATGCATAACACCTTAGAAAAGGCACCAAACCTGTAATCTTTAGACTGCAACTCCAGATTGTAATTTGAGTATTTATTATTTATCTATTATTTTTTTTAGACATATTGGTCAAGGTAAAGCCTATATTTACCTTCTTGTGTAATTAATTTGATTGCCATAAGAACAATGTCTGTTTTAATCAGTAAAGCAACATATATATGAGCTAAAAGCTGTCCTTTTGGCTCATGAGTTTGCCATTTATTTTTCTCTACCACTGAGCAAGACATTGAAGCCTTACTGTACATCTTACACGCAGATGCAGTAAGTGCGGTAGGCCTGCATTACCATCTTTAGGCGACCTTAGCTTCTTGAGGTGACTGTTGTGATTTGGTCCTATATAAATAATATTGAAATGAACTGAGCATTATTTTACCCGGACTAGTGTGTGAATGTGTGAAAATAGACTGGGTTCAGTAAACTGATAGGACAAGTCTCTCATAGTCTTATTTTAGCCCAAATGTCCTATATTTGCTGCACAAGTCTATCTGTGGCTTTTAGCAGGTCGTTGGCTTTCAGATGACCTCAGGCTGTGCACAAACAGAAGTCAGATTGTGGGGCAGGAAGGATTACCACTGACTCGGCATATCCAGACAACCATCTGTTCCAAAACCACTTTGGTTTGATAATCAGCCAATATGATCAGGACAATTTCACTTCCTACTTGCTTGTTCAGGTTTTATTTACACCGCAAAATTTCTCAAATGAAAATCTCTTGCCACAGAAATTGTCATTATTGGCTTCTTTCTGTCTAGGCAAAGCTTCTTGTGACACACTGGATCTGTATGACCTTAGGGATTTACCATAACATAATGCATGTGTAGGTCATCATACTGATAGTAAAAAATTATGAGGATGTTTCTATTGTGTGCATTGTGTTTACTGCTTTTTTGTTATGTTAATGAGTGACTATAATTTCTTGCGTGACTATAATTAGGCATGTAACAGTTGTAGTCAAACAAGAAATCGAACGCACATGAAAGAAGCTGACCGAGCAACAGTCACAAAGAACTACAGTTCTAAAAGGTTTTATGTAACTTTTTTATGGACATGCGGAATTTACAGGCATAAAAAATATTGAATATAACAGATTCTATAAGGCTGAGAGCAAAATACTTTTAGGAAGTGGCATCAAACTGCTTTATGCCACAAAGTGAGGAAAAAAAACAGGGACCAACTCCGGCTTTCCTTTCATAGGGCCCAGTTAATGGACGGGACAAGCTGTCTCACATGGTTTTGAAAGCAAAAAGGCAGGGGCTCCTGAGATAAATCTGCATAAGTGCAGAGGAAACTGCTCACAGGAGGTTTCAAACAAATAAATCAGAAAGTAACCGATGTTGCCGTTCAAGTTAATATTGTCATAATTATGAGCTTTTCCATTTAGGTAAGCCAAGTGCAAAATTCCATAAACGTGAGGCTAATATTAGCCTAATCCCTAACCTTAAATGGGTTGCTGGGAGATCTGAATATTAACAAATTAGAACTAAATTCTTCAAAAAACCCTTATCTCCATTTTTTATGCCATGCTAGCAGTGTGGCTTTGAAGGATTACCATTTTAATTCAACAACTTCTCAACTGCATGTGGCCAAACTGCAAGAAAGCTGGTCTCCCCAAGGGGAGTCCTAATGAATTTAGTGACTTTTTGGGTAACTGTTACTCAGAAAGTAGAGGTTGACCACTGATTACTACGCTGGTAGTTTTAAAACTATCAGTGGTGTCTGCATGTTGAACAGATAAGATAAGATAGAACTTTATTAATCCCCCGGGTGGGTTCCTCTGGGAAATTCGGATAGCATATATATACAGATAGATAGATAGATACGGTAAAAAGCCCAACAAAACTGTAGTGTATTTATATTTTTACCATTTATACTGACGTTTAATAATTGGAGCATGTTGTCTTTTCTACCAAACTAAGGTGGTGCATGTTTTCATTTTGAGCCTGTTAACTGGCATGAGCATTTAGCCCAAATATGCACTATTCCCAAGTTTGTTACTGTATTTTTCAGTTACATATTTCAGATTACATTAGATAAGATTAGACTTCATTCATAATTTTTATATAATTACCTAAAAATGAAATAGCCTTCGTTAGCCAACAAGTTGGTGGTGGAAATTGGTTTGAGGAGCTTAGCGTTAGGGCTAGGTTTTAGCTAGGTTATAGCCTAGCATTAACACCTCCACCCTTGTCTCTCTTCCATGTACTCTTGCGGTGTTAACAATGCATGGTTGTCCTAATCCTGGGTGAGACCAGTGTTTTTTATCTGGGCTTATACAGTGTAGCAGGACAAGCTTGCTAAAACACTGTATTTCCCCTAATCGGTGATTCCTACAGTGGTTTCATACCTTTTGGTTTGCTTGTATAAAGTCTGACGGGGCAAAACATCAGTTTTGTTGCTATGTTTCCAGGAATTTATTATTTCAAAGTACAAGAATCTTATTCATACTCTGTTTAAAGTAAATCTGGACTTGCTTTGTCTAACTCTGTCACTCTTTTTTGTCTCTCCTTCTACCCCAAGCCCTTGTGTCTAATAGGAGAATGAGGAAGAGGAGGAACTGGAAACCTTGGGAGCACCTCGGAACGCTTATATGAAGTCTCAATGAAAGCATTAGAACAGCCTCTCTAGTTCTTGAATCAATGGCTAAGAAAGGGCGTACGAAGGGCGAGAAGCCCGAAGCCCTTATTTCTGCCTTACAGGCAGCTAATGAAGATCTCAGGTCCAAGTTGACTGACATTCAGATAGAGCTGCACCAAGAAAAATGCAAGGTACTATACTACATCTCATATACATATATATATATCTGGACTATTATCTCTTGGACCACTTTCGGTGTAAATACAGTATTTTTAAAACCTTAATAAAGTTTAAATGTTAAAATGTTCAGAACCATCACTGACAGCTTGAGAAATTTTTATAGTATGTATTTATGAAAAATAACCAAACCCTTCCTTCCGTGTTCCTCTAAAGGTGAGCAAACTGGAGCGAGACAAGGTGCAAGAGGTGAAGCGGGTGCGAGAGCAGGAGCAGCACCGTCATACTGCCATGCTAACAGAGCAGCGGGCAAAGTGGCATGAGGAAAAGCAAAAGGAGCTCCAGGCTCTCAGGGAAAACCTGACACGGCAGCACGAGCAAGAACTGGCCCGCCATGCTAAAATCAAAGACCAGGAAAACCAGAGGCTGAAAGCAGCACTGAATGCCATGCGTGATGGCAGTGGAGAGAAGGTGAGTTTAAAGATGTCCGTTAAACAGATTTTAAGATTTTCATTCCACCCTACACTTACTTGTGTTTCAGAAAAATGTAAAGATAAATAAATAAATAAATAAATAAAACCCTTATCAACCTGGTCAACCTTTTTCTTTCTGCCTTCACTTTTTCAGGTACGCACAGCACTGACTCTTGAAGCCAAGGAGGACGCACGTCGTTTCTTTGACCAGGAGAGAGTTAAACTCCTGCAAGAGATAGCAGAGCTGAAGGCCACTAAAAAGCAGACTGACGAGGCTCTCAGCAACATGATCCAGGCTGACAAGATGAAGGCTGGGGACCTGCGGGTGGAGCACCAGCAGCACCAGGAGCAGATCTCTAAGATCAAATGGGACTGTGAGAAAGACATCCGCAGACTGGTATGAACAGTCACTGCAAATAAACACCATAAAACTAGAAACAGGTTTCACATGTATCTTCAACATATGAATAATGAGCATGTCACAATTTCTGCGTCCATGAATCTGTGACCTTAGGACTCATAAATAACTACACATAAAAAATGTTAGGGAAATCTATTTATGTTTTATGTGTTTGAAAGAAAAAAAAACTGATTTTTAAATCACCAAAAATCAGTGTTGGTATACTCTTTAAAATCTTTTATTGTTTGAGCTTTAGTAGACACAACTCTATAATGCATTCAGCCTCTCACGAGACTTCGAGAAGTATTCAAAGAATTTTAACAGGAATCATTACTTGAATAGTTTCTCTAGCTAGCCTGTGTCTACAACAGAGTATACAGTAGTCCGCACATTAGTGCGAGTTGCATAGAGAAGAATGGGGTAGATTTCTATCTATTTAAATGAGCTACATTTGTGTTTAATGCAACCTATGTAAGAACAAAAGAGCAGCAGGGAAAACATTTTCATTTGTAACCTGCATAACGTAGAAACCTGGTGCTGAGAGAGTTTAATTATGGACACATCTAATGCTGTAAATTCCCTTCCAAATTGCTATCAAGGCAGTCTTTGTAATTTATCGGTCAGTCGAAATGCCTAAAATTAGTTTTTATTTAGCCAATAAAAAAGCAACAACAACATGGTATTAAAATATCTGCATAAAATCTTTTCACACCTTTAAAACAAGCTTTAAAAATACTGGTCAAGCCCTGAAAATAACAAAATAATTGCAAAATAATTTGTGCAACACATCCTTTAAGTGATAGGTTGCACGACAATGCCAGATGTAGCAAACATAATACAAATTAAACGTCATATATTCACTTTTATATTACATTTATGTCATTTTAAAATTTAATCAGAAGGCTCAATAAACACTGCACTTTCAAAAAATTTTCTCATAATTGCTTCATGGTTCAAGCATAACATGGTTAGGGTCAACTATTTATGGGTCTGTTGTTCCTCTCTACTTGTGTAACTCGGTCTGGTTTCTTTACAGTTGTTTGTTAGTTTTTTAGAAATACATTAAAAGAAAATACAAGCAAAAATCATATTAAACTTTCTGTTCTAACATTTAAAACCCTAATTCTGATCATAATGTCATAAAGAGTGATGGGAACAATTCGGATAGCATTACTTAATGATTTTTCCATTTCCTTCTCCCACACCACAGGTGGACGAAATCAAAGGTAAGGACCGCACCATTTTCGCTCTGGAAAAAGAACTGGAATCGACATCGGGTTACTTACAGAAGCTGCAGCTTCAGAAGGATGCCCTGGATGAACAGTTATTCCTTGTTAAGGAGGCTGAGTGTGGCCTGGGAAGCCCAAAAAGAGAAATCCCAGGCAGAGCTGGAGATGGTGCGGAGCACTGTGGCAGCCCAGTAAGTAGAGAAACCATCGAGAAGCAGCTCAGGGAATTAAAACAAATAATATTAAACTACTAATTTAAAAGAAACTTTCTTACTTCTTAAATTCACTTCAATACTTTTGCTGAAGCACTTGAGTGCACTTGGTTTAGATTGTTTTAAAAGTCTAGTAGTCAAAATGGAAACCATGTCATGTACACACTCAGGCATTTCTGTAAGTGCCAAACTATAAAAGACTATAAGAGAGGGGCGGTCCGCACATGAATCAGCTCCAAGCTATAATTTAATTTTAATCAGTGCAAAACAAAACCACTATAAGACAGGATGGACTGTTCTGTTTTGCAGTCCATTACATCACGTATTCTTCACACTTCCCTTGTGACTTGATTGGTCAAATGATAAAGGATTGCATTTTGTTTGTTTCAGGACATGAGGAGAAACCAGAGGCGTATGGCTGAACTCAATGCAACTATACGCAAGCTGGAGGACCGCAACTCGCTGCTGGGGGATGAGAGGAATGAACTGGTACGATGAAATTCAAGAAACTTAATTCATTTTTAATGTTTCTGCTTTTCCTTGAAAGTTCCCAGCTGCTGTTTCGTTGTCATCTCTTTTCTTACGGGTCTTCCTTAATCACCATTTAAATTAAATTTATGATTTTTTTCCCCCTCACTAGCTGAAACGTGTTCGAGAGTCAGAGAAGCAGTGTAAGCCCCTGCTGGACAAGAACAAGCTGCTGAGTAAGAGGAATGACGATTTGACCCAGACGATCCAGAAGCTGGAGGAGAAGCTGAAGAGCCTGATGAAAGAAAACCTTGAGATGGTCTGCACAAAATATCAGTAGCCTCATTCTGTATATACGCACGCTGACTTACACTTGAATAGTGTGATCTCAGTGGACACTTCTCTGTGTTTTTTGTGGATCTGCAGAAGGAGAGGATAAACTCTCATCCTCCACTGAAGAAGCTAAAGTCTCTCAATGACCTGGACCAAGCCCATGATGACCAGGAAATAGCCTTTCTCAAGCTTCAAGTCTTGGAGCAGCAAAGCATGATTGATGAACTGACAAGAGTATGTTTCTTATAGTGTTTCAGTGATTTATCAAGTAAGCCATGTTGTTGCCGTGATGCTCTGACATTTTGACACAGTCCTGATACAACACTGAATCTTTCTGCTTAGGTCAGATAGATTCAGATGAAAAGGAAGTAATTTCAGAGGATAATGAGCTATTATGACATCATGGTCAAGATGACCCACACTAGGGACCTGCTCCAAACAGGACATAGTTTGCTGAAAATTGGTGTAATGCTTGTTAATCTTGTGAAAATGTATTGCCATGACTATCCTTACTAGAAAACTAGAAAATCAAGCACAGTATAGAGCATATCCCAGTTTATATGTTTGGGTTTGATAAATATGACCCATAGCAGGAATTTCAGATTAGTTTTTTGTCTACAATCATCGATTTTGATGGTATTTAAATCACACATATTCTAAAACCACATATGTGTTGTTTACATCTGTAGTACACTACTTTGCAAAAGTCTCAAGCCACCCATCATTTTGTCTTCAGGAATAGTTCTCCAGGCTTTTTGAAGGACACCCCAAATCTCTTATGGATTTGGCTGCCTTTTGTTGCGTCACCTGTTAAAATGATGCCACACTGCTGGAGTAATGTTGAGGTCCGGACTCTGGGGAAGCCAACATTTCTATCTAAATATGCTTTTACTGCACTGGTAGTGTGTTTGGGATCGTCATCATGCTGAAAATAAAATGAAGCTCTTGCCAGTCTGAGCCTTTCCAGGTGGTATTGTGTGGTAAATAAAAATATGGATGATACTTTTCAAGTTATATAATTCCATCAATTTTTAATCAAAATTGATGGAATTTCTCTTTCCCTTCCTTAAGAAGGAAACAGCTGCTACTCCACTGAGACCGTCTCTGATGAGGCTTGATGGATCAACTGAAGGACTAGCTGGATCTCAGATCCGGTGTCAGGTCTTTGATGGATCTGTTTCTCAAAGGTCATGACTTTCACATATTGTTGCAGGAACCTTTTTAGCCCTGCCACTTCTTCTTTTGTCCTTCACTTGTTCAGCTGCCTAATTTCTTTCAAGGATACACGGTCGGTACACCATGCGAGATATGTTAGGTTTTTTGCTAATAGCTCTTTGAGAATCACCTTGAAACATATCAAACTGTGTTATCGTCATCATTTTTTATTATATCCAACTAAAGAAATGCATCACTGGTTTGTCCATTGAGTTAGGTGCCTTTTTTATGCTTGGATGATTCTTAGGTCAGTGTTACGTGTTTAAACAAACAAACAAACAAAATGTTTCTCTGAAAATAATTAGTACTGGACTGAAATTAAGTTAAAAACCAGTGTGTAAACATTCACAGATATTCAGAAAGCCTGGAGAACTATTGCTCTAGACCACTTTTTGTTTCCTTGGAAACAAATATAAAGAATTGAGGGGTAGCTCATGACTTTTGCACACCTATAGCATTTTTGCTATGGGGTAGCTCTTGTAATTTTGCTGCTTCTATAAATTTGATCATGTAACCTAAAGAAAGAAAATCAAAGAAAGTAACTGTGTCTTTAGTCGTAGTGTTAAAGTGTGTTGTTCATCTGTCTGATTTTACAGGACCGAGAAAAACTCCTAAGAAAGAAACGGCATAAAAGAAGTTCAAGGCCAATAAAGGTAGGATAAATTCAATTTGTTAATGGCTGCTTAATTTAAAGTGTGTGTAGAAAGTGTGCATTAAAAAAAGTATGGAAGTCAGTCCTGTTTGAGCGGATTGTTTCAATAAGAGTGTAAATTGTAGTTAAACAAATGAGTGAGTGCAAGGAGAAACTCGACCTGTTAATAATGCAGGAAACAAAACTAAAAATTGACAGTATTTAACACAAAACATGGCTTTTTGTTAAATGTGAAGCACCAAAAGGAAAAAAAAGTGTATTGATTGCTCTATCGTGAAAGATTTTGGTATTTATTTTCTGCAGAGGCATATCGTGGTTGATACTTTCTTTGGGTATGATGAAGAGTCTATGGACTCAGAGACATCCTCAGTGGCTTCATTTCGAATGGACAGAACTCCTGCTACTCCTGAGGAAGACCTGGATGATGTATGAGCTTATATTTATCATATCCAAAAGATAGTCTAGCATTAATCTCAGTAATCTCATTTATATTCACATCAGGGCCTTCAATTGTGTTTTTACTTTTTAAACTTCTTCTATCAACATCAAATTTGTTCAGTCATACCAGCTGGGTAATGTTAGCTCATCAGATGTATCAGTATAATGATGCTGTCTCCTAGAATCATAACCTTTGATCTTTTTCCTGTGTGTATCAATCAAGAGTCTTGCCAACGAGGAGTCAGAGCTACGTTTCCGTCAGCTCACCAGGGAATACCAGGCCTTACAGCGAGCTTACGCCCTGCTGCAGGAACAGAAAGGAGGCCTACTGGATGCTGAAATCGAAGCTAAGGTACATGTATAAAGATGAATTAATTAGTTACTGCTCAGTCTGGAAACCTCTGATCTGGTCTGAAACTGTGAAGTTACAATCCCCCAAAAATTCGAATGTCCCCCCCGAGGATTATTTAAGTTGGAGGTACAACACTGTTCATTCAAGGTTACGTCTGTCTGCCTTAGCAGTGAGAAATTCAGTTATTGAGAATTTTATTACCGCTAGTCTGAAGTATTCATCTAAACACACGATTTATAAAATCATTTTTTGACATTTATTCTATTGTATGAGGCTGTGAAAGAGTCATTTTGAGCGTGGCCACATCATGTGGATGTCAGATGTACTTTTTAATTAGTTCAGCTGCCATCATTGATTGGGTAATGTCCCATGCTTGACCAGGACACAAAACATTCTTTTAGACTTTTCAGTCGTTCTCTTTTAATGTCTGCATATAGCGACATTATGTACATTGTATGTTGGGTTGAAATGTTGCAAAAACCCCTCAAAAAACCAAAACAACATTTGTGAGAGTTTTAGGTGTGGCTTTAAACAGATCCCATTATAGAGCCTGAGTGCAGTCAGAAGTGAATGCCAGACAAAAATTAAAGTCTTACAAGATTTGTAAAAAATTCTAATGAATATCTGTTTTGCTCCTGGTTCAGGCTCACGAACAGCTCCAAGCAGAGGTTCTCAGGTATAAAGCCAAGATAGAGGACTTGGAGAAGGAACTAACCCTGAAGGGACAGGTAGGATGCGTAAACACACGTATGAATGAAGGTGTTTGCATGTGTGCATGAGGGGATTGGAAAAAATAACCATATTTGTTTAATAAATATATGAAATGATGTGTACCTTTCCACCAATCAGGACTCCAAATGGGTTGAAGAGAAGCAGCTGTTCCTAAGAAGGAATCAGGAGTTGTTAGAAAAGGTTGGACTCACATTTTTTTTCGATAATCAGTGAACAATGAAATAGTGGAAATGAAAACAGACACATTCATTCTGATCCTTTGTGGCACCCAGGTGGAAAAGTTGGAGTCAGACTGTAATCGGCTGCAGCAGGAGCTTCAAGACTCCAAAGATCAAAATGAACTGTTAGAGTTTAGGATACTGGAGCTAGAGGTACGTCACAAAGGGTTTTCTACCAAGTAAGATAAGGGTTGTCTGTGAATGTTTGCGCCTAATAATCAGGTGAGCCTAAATAACTTGTGTGTTTTTTACTGAGTTAAAAACGTTTTGCTTTCCCAAGAGCTGAGAAAAAGTGATTTTAGTGTAATTATTACACAAACAACACTCTGGTGATTAAAGCAGCCACATTGGTTTTACATTTCATAGATTGTATTAAAGTGAATTAAACCACAGTGAAATATTGCATGGCAAATCAGGAGAGACTGTAGCCACTTTACAGGGGAAAAGAAGTGGTGTCTGAAATTATCTAATTTTTTCTGAAGGCTGGGGATTATGTCGTTTTGTAAAAGTACAAGGTAAACTTTGAGTTGAACACAGTGAGGTTTTAAAAGAACAACACAACACAATCCCTGCTTTAACTCGAGGACTGTGGAGAAGAGCAGAATCGTTGTTTAACAGGGTGCATGTCTCGTGTCTTGGAATGGCTCCAAGAGTCTCTGATTTCCAAGCTCGATAACCAGCTGACAGCGGTTTCTGTGTTCTGGCTTCGCTCTGGTGCAGTGACTGACAGCACCTTACCAAGGCTTTAACTGCCACCTAGTGAACACAGAGGAAAAGTTCTTGCTCGGACGTGCCGTGCACATTCACCTGATTTCACCTCTGGCAACATCAAAGTGATTCAGCCTCGGTTTAAACTAAAAACCTCCAGCGCTGCTGTCAGGATTGGCATGCCACTAGTCAGATGACAGCATTTGCAATGAACTTGTGAACCAAGTTAGAAACTTTGTAGCTGAACAAAGACAGTGCTGCGTACTAAAACTCAAGCATGCAAAGAGAAACTGATAGGGACTGATATAATCCATCTTTAGAACTCCGGGTAAGACTGTCACTCGTCCTGTTTTTTCTCTCCTGATTTAAATATTAATTTTAAGCTCCTATGATAGAGATTATGTTATAATGCTGTTATAATTCATAGGAGGCTTGCAGAAGACTTTTTGCATAATAAAAAGTGGGTTTTTTTGCTGTTTTAGGAGCGCGAGAGGAGGTCTCCTCCATTCAACCATTTGAGAATGCATCCTTTCTCTGAGGGAGTCAGTGCACTGCAGATCTACTGTATGAAGGAAGGAGTTAAGGTGCGCAGTGAGACGGGCTGATGCTTTATCATAGTTTATCGTTAAGTAGCTAAAAACAGCAAAGATTAAATATTAAAGGAATTTATATGTATTTACACCCTAATCAGTTTTATTGTCTTCTTTCCACAGGATGTCTGCATACCAGATCTCATCAAACTGCTGGATATCCTTGGAGACAACGGGGTAAATTCATACGGAACTTAACATTTCATTTTCTGTCACTAAAACATTTACATTATTAAGGTTTAAATGTCTTTTTTGTGCAGAACTTAAGGAACGAGGAGCAAGTGGCTATTATTCAGGCTAGCACTGTTTTGTCACTTGCGGAAAAGGTAAGGCTGGAAGCTACACTGTGTTTAAATTAACATCAGATTGTTCTGTGGTTTAATAAATCATGTTTTGTTGCTTGTTGTTTTCCAGTGGATTCAACAGATTGAAGGGACAGAGGCAGCACTGCACCAGAAGATGATGGACCTGGAGATAGAGATGGTGGGACACAACAAGGGGCAGACTTTGTTTCATGATTATCATTTGTGATATGACTGATTCTTCTGCTTAACCTTCTGCCTTTAAGACATTTAATTAACATTCCTTGGATAAAGTCACATCATACCCAAAGAGTCTCCATAACCATTATTTGAAGCACCATGTGCCTGCTGCACATTAAGTTGTAGACTTGCACTGTGACACTTTAACAGGGAGGCGTTAAATGTTACTTAGTGGCACTGGGCTCAGTTAAAAAAAAAAAAAAGAATAGATAGGAAAGGAAAAAAGAGAAATAATGACGATGGTTTATTGAATATTCCACGTTGTACCCAGATCCTTCCTGTAAGTTATGACTAGTAAACCGAACAAACAAAAAATCTGTCATTGATGTTGGGTTTTCTTCACAGATCCATATCCTATAGTTTCAAACAGTTAAACCACATGTTAGGATGTGGTTTAAGTTTATGTTATCACTTCTTTCTCTGCCAAACACTGGTCCTAATATGTTCCATGTGTACAGGAGATGTTTTGCAAACAGAAAGGATATCTGGAAGAGGAGCTGGACTACAGAAAACAGGCCCTGGATCAGGCATACATGGTGGGTGTGTTTTTTGTCTCTTGTACATCTGGGGCTGAGAAAACAGTGCCTTGTTTTATTTGGGGTCTAAATTTCAGTTCCCAAGGGGACACATAATCTTATGATTAGAATCATGACAGTATTGTTAGGCGTGTAGCTGTTTGAAGAAAAGTGAATAAGTTCTTAGAAACTTAACTAACAACACTTTTCTACATTGCTTCTCTTCACAGCAAATCCAGGAGTTGGAAGCAACCTTATACAACGCCCTGCAGCAAGACAA
The DNA here is from genome assembly GCF_018398535.1 of Haplochromis burtoni. Taxonomy (NCBI): domain Eukaryota; kingdom Metazoa; phylum Chordata; class Actinopteri; order Cichliformes; family Cichlidae; genus Haplochromis; species Haplochromis burtoni. The sequence goes on from NW_024582608.1 coordinate 300,710, forward strand.
GGTCTTTGATTTGCCATCATGCATTTATGCATTGCCGTACAGCCATACATTTTTACCAAAAAAAGGCTAAAGAAAACAAAAACAGTTGTAGCTTTGTTGAGTCTCACCCATCTTTTGAAATGTCACCACAGTCATCTGATACAGTGGGTGAGGTTTATCTAATTAAGATAAGAAATGCCAAATTCCTCCCAAATAATTTGGATCATCGAAGCTGTTGGCACAGCTAGTTCTTGGTAAACGAATGACTGGTGTGACATTATTAACAGAGATAAAGAAACAGAAAAGGCTTCTACAAGCCCTCAAGGAGTCTTATGATTTGATAAAGCCTCAGCTGATAAAGAGCAGTAACACTGGAGGTGTAAGGAGTCTTTCAGATCAATCACAATCCAGTATTTGTGCTTCACGCCTGTCTTCTTTTCACCAGGTGATAAAGTACGGCGAGCCTCTGGATGAGCTTCAGAGGGACGAGCTGCGGACGGCGGTGGAGAAGCTGAGGAGGCAGATGCTGAGGAAGAGTCGAGAGTACGACTGCCAGATCCTCCAGGAGAGGATGGAACTTCTGCACCAGGCCCATCAGGTCTGTTGCTGTCTGTAAATGTGGCTGCTGATGATACAGTAGAGCTTTGTGTGGAAGTAGGTTTGTAGGTCACATGCTTTATACTGGTATTGTTATTATTTTTTTCCCCTCTCTAAATAATTGCAGAGAATTCGTGATCTTGAAGATAAGACAGAAATCCAGAGGAGGCAGATTAAAGACCTGGAGGAAAAGGTAGGATGTGTTTGATGGCCTAATGTGAAAACAATTGGATGCAGAAATATCTCATTTCTCATGATCAGCAGCTTGGCTTTACACTCATAAAGGAATGCTAATTGAATTTTGATAGTTTAGAAGAAAAGATAAAAAGGGAATCAGTCTCAAATCATGTGATATTCATAAATATGATTTCATAATTCACAATGAGCCACGCCCGCTGCACAGTGAACCTCTGTTCCTGTCCCTTCTGTGACTAACATGTCTCAAGTGTTCCTCTAATTCTCTTCTTCTCTTCCTTTGTCCCTCCTTCATCTTTCTTTCTTCCTATAGTTTCTGTTTCTGTTCTTGTTCTTTTCTCTTGCCTTTATCCTTTGGCCTTGAAGTCTTTGGCGTGTCCTGTAGCAGAGGTGAGTCCTGTTGGGCTTTCGGTAGAAAATTCAAATCACTGCCATCCCTCTTTTTGACCTTGGTTAAATATTTTACTGAGGAAAGCCATAAACCTCAAACAGTTTTACAAATTGACCACTGGGTGGCTCTGTGTCTTTCAGAATCAAGAAAAGATTTGACCCTGGTCTGCACACTCTCCCACCTTCCTTCATCTGTCATTACTTTTTCTTTGTACTCTCATCATCTTTCCACCTATGCAGTTTTGTTACAGTTTCGTGATATTTTTTTCCATGTTTTCTGTGTTTCGCTCCATGTTTACATTCCGTTTTTACCGTCTTGGTAGCAGATACCATGAGACACCTTTCTATCCATTATATATTTCTTCATTGTCAACTCTTTGGTTATTACCATTGTTTATACCTGCATTGCAGAAACCCTTTGAGGTTTGTGAATTGTTCTAGATGATTGTTTTTCACCCAGCAATTCGTGTTTTTATAGACTAAAACTAAAGTTACCAATTAATTTATTATGGCTGATGTAAAAACAATATATGGAGAAAAAAATTCATGTTCCCATCTAGCTGAAGATAACAAGTCCAGTGTTCACTAACCTTTTCGCTCTGGTTTGTTCTCTGCTGCTCAGCTGTTTGTGCGTGGAAGGTTAGAAATTTTACAGTTGGTTTACAAGAGGTGTAAAAGCAAGGAAAAGCACTTCGACTAGAAAGAATACTGGGAAGAACACTCAACGGCCGCTTTATTAGGCACACCTCTTCAATCACTCATTAACACAAGTGACTTATCTTAAACCCGATTCTTTGATCCCCATGATAGAACAGAGAAAACCCGACTCAGGAGTGGTCAAAATATTTATAATTCTTTATTCAATCATCTTCTGGAAGAGAGAGCCCTGCACAGCCCAAAGCCAGCTGCAGAATCTCTAACATTAGAAGCTAAAAATGTGTCTCATATAGGTGTTATTTTGGTACTTTACACGTCACACATAGTTTAGATACAAACAACTCCTTATATGTTACTACTTCCAATCCCATGGCAGCAACTTATTGCATTTAGGTTTGTAGACATGTTCAAGACGGCGCGCTGACGATCAAATCAAGCATCAGGATGCTGAAAAAAGGTGATTTAAGGGACTTTGAAGCAACAGAAGACCACACTAGATGCCACTATTGTCAGCTAAGAACAGGAAACTGAGGCTACATCTTGCACGTTCTCAGCAAACGTAGACAGTAGAAGATTGCCTGATCTGACGAGACTCGATTTCTGCTGCAACATTTGGATGTCCGGGTCAAAATTTGGCGTAAACAACTTGAAACCATACCATGCTGCGTTATATCAACAGTACAGGCTGCTGCTGGTGGTGTAATGATGTGGGGGATATTTTCTTGACACTCTTTCTGATTTGTAGTACGAACTGAGGATTGTTTCAACACAACAGTCTCCCTAAATATCGCTGCTTACCATATCCATCCTTTTATGACCACAGTGCAGCTCTGGAAACGCATACCTAATAAAGTGGCCAGTGAGTTTAGTCGTAGACTGTAAAGCAAAAACAAATAGTAGTAAAATTCTAATATTCTCATGAGAGACAGCTGAGTACAGAGATTATAATCTTTTGACATAGGGGCTACTCTACTGCTACTGACTGAGCATACCGATATCTAAAGATGATAAAAATGTGCCACATGCTGCACGTTTTGTGTGTTCTAATCTAATCTTTCATGACTTCTCTCTCTCTTTCTCTCAGGTGGTATGTCAGCTTGGGGATCTTGTTTGTGACTGCAGTGTTATTTATTTTCTGGACAAGTGTGAAACGGTGTGTGTAGCAGTGGCTGCTCGTGTCATAACATCAGTGACTGCTGTCGGTATAGCTGGATGTATTGTGTGCTGGTCGGATCACACTTCAGATTTATTATTATTATTATTATTAATATTGTTTTTTAACCGGGTGAGGTTGGTTCTCATCCTGCTGCCCAGGATGATATTTTTAGGACATTAAATATCTCTCCAAGCAGCTGAGAATACAGACTGCAAGGAATGGCAGGCAATTGGGAAAACAGATATAGTGCATTCAGACATGTACACACACACACACACGCACACATAAATAGTTTTCAGACACACATGCATTTACAGACATATGCAGTTGCAAACACATGCTTTGACAATTTAAAAACCAAAGCCTGGGATATGTTCTCTCTGCCATGCAGGGTAATAATATATCACTGACCAACATTTAGCCCCAGTGGGAATATAAACAGACAGAGAGCTCATAAACAACAAGGAAAACAAACCACAGGCCGCTCTTCTTTTTCCCCCTCTGTTTTTTTGGCGTTCAAACCTGAAAAGAAGTTCTTGAATGCAACCACCCGGTGAACTGAAGCGAGCCAACTCAGGGCCTTACGCACGCAGAGGCCATTTAAACAGTGCTGGTCTCAGGTCAGATTATAACAAGGAACTTTCGGGACCTGGTTTCTTCAACCAACTGCCCTGACATTGCTGTTCAGAGAATGGTGCTTACACACTGCTTGCACTCTCCAGAGGTCACGTCTGCAAAAGGACACAGCTACACTGCAGAAGCTGGTGTGTACAGACACTAATGGGAGATACGGGACACTCAGGTTGACATGTCTTCACTGGACACACATAACAGACTCGAGTGAAGGAAGGTGAAAATAGATTTTGGGAGAAATGCCACACTTGGATCCACTCAGCTCCACTCAGCCTGGATCTGTACAGGAGAACATACGGATTGTCAAACTGCATCTTCATTTTTTCTCAAAAGCCAGCAGACTGTAAAAGCTTTACCCCCTGGTTGTCTTTTTTTCCCCTCCTTTCTGTTTTTTTTTTACAGCTCCTACCACTGACAGCCCAAGAGAAAACATCCCCATTCTGTATTGTAATATATACATTGTTAATATGTACATGTGTCTGAATAATTTCATGTAGTCTCCCCTTTTTTCTGTGAATAGTGGAAACTTTTGTTTATTCTCTGATGCAGCTTGAACAGTTGATGTACTTGGCAGTTTAGAAATGACTTGACAAGGGTGTAAATTGCTCTGTTTTATTGTGGTGATGGCTGCAAAGATGAACATTGTTTCCTTGAAAATTATAAGTGAAAAAAATAATTTTAATATGAATGTGGAATAATATAAATATTTGCCACCCCTTCCCTCCCCCCCCCCCCACATCCTTTATCACATACCGTGTATTGGATTTGTTGTTCTACTGTCTATATCGTGTTGCTCCAGCTGGCCAGCAGGGGGTGCTGCTGTCGACCTGTGCGACTTTCCCAATTTGCCCTTTAAAGAAACATGACCTTTTACCAAACTTGTAAATATTTCAGACTGGTTTCCGATGAGCTCTGGTCACAAAACAACATGTAACAGTCATGTTGTCCGTGTTTGTTGGGCAAAATTTCACTCCATACTCTTAATTTTGTAAGGATGAAAGAAAAAAATTATAAAACAACACTACAACATCAGACCTTCCTTTATCCCAAGAAAACTGCAGGTCTCTTCTTTTTCTACTAACCAAAACATCTTTGATACTAATGGCCCTGTTTTGCTAAACTCTGCTGGCCACTTAGGTGTCCACTTCCCCCAAAAGGAAACAGGAGAAAGTGGATGCAACACAACACCTGCTTCACTTCTCTCCCGCCAAGCTGACTCTGCCCAGTCCCTAAAATATTTACTACTAATACTCTGCCTGCTCCCCTTTTTACCCGAGCTACTGTATCTGCCACTGAATCACCTATTGTAAGGCCGAGGGTACCTTCTCATTGGATGTCATTACACATCAGACAGTAACTACAGCCCAGTACATTCACTTTAACTTATCGAGGGGGGCGACTGAAAATATTGTGCAAACTCAACAGCAGTTGCCTTAAATGCACTTTCCCCCCTTTTTCTGCCTGTATTTCCATGTTTAATCTATTTTTTCTTTTCCGGGTCATTTATGTATCTCACAAATATACATTACGAGAATGTAATGCGTGACATTACATGTAATGTGTATTCATTTTTGTTTTTATTTTACAGAGATTTTCTTTTCTCCTTCTTCTGTCTGTCTTCCAAGGAGAATATATAATCCCTCCTAATTTCATTTAGATTATTTGATAAACAGAAAAACGTAATGCTGTAAAAAACAAAAAAAGATTAAATAAAAAAATATGGCCTATGACCTTGAAGACTAATTTGTCTTCTTTCTGCACCTTAATTACAAACACTGATTGGGATTGTGTCTTGTAAGTGTACATTACTAGAGGAATGACTGCTAAAATATTCTTAATTTATTCACTGTATTCCTGCTTTAAATTTGTTAAAAAAAATTTAAATGCAAAACAGTTGCTTTTTTTTAAACTCCTTTTTTAATGACACGTAATCTGCCTTTTTCACGCTCAATTAGTTGTTGCTTTATTATGTATTTCAAATATTTAAGTGTTTAGCAAAAGCTGTTTTTTTACATACTATTTCCAAAGTCAGTAATTTCTATATCTCCCCGTATCATCGTGTCAAACATCTTTTTCTCACTTGTTTGTAACAAGATTTCCTTCCCCTTCATAAAAAGAGAGCGTAGGCTTTGAGCTGTAGCTGGTGGGTGGCTTTCTCAAATCTTTGTTCTCCGAGCATGTACCGCTCAAAAACGGACAGAAATCCTTGACAGAACTATCATGTTTACTGGAGCTTCTCTAAGTTGCTTAATATTAAAGGGTAAAAAGTCTGGTTGAGCATTGCTGAGTCATTTGCTTACTTTAAAGAAGATGACACTGAAGGCTTCAGCTTTCCAGTTTCCTCATTAGTTTACTAAATAGTAGGCTTTTCATACTCTAAGCTTATTCTAAGCTGTATGGTACAAAGAGAAGAGTCAGTCCAGGTTAGGAGTCTGCTTTAAAAAAGAAAAATTGGAGTCATGGCTGTTCTTGACAATCCTGATGAGAACAGAGGTTGAGCCAGGCTTTGTTCTGCCAAAGTACATCTGTCATGAAAGCACTTTTATCTGTCCTCCTTTCACCGCTTACACAGAGGTCACTTTTATATTTAGTGTATCGTCTGACTGAACAACTGTCTCCTATAACTGAATAAAAGAGGGGGAAAACACTACTAAATAAGTTAAATGAAACTCCCCTTTGTGCTTGTATGCCTCTGCTAATCACTCAAATTGCAGTTGAAATCAGATCTGTTCAGGTTCATGTGATTTATGTGGTAAATCATATGAACCTGTTATAGGTGTCCCCAGATGTTAGTGTTACTAACTATGAATCCTACCAACTGTATGGTCACAGTCTGTGGCTACTTTAAAAAAACTACAAGATATCATAGTCAAATAGTGACATAGTATAACCTATCATCACTGCATCAGTTCATGTGACTAAACTTTTAAAAGTGAAATATTGCCATTAATAGTTATTGCCAAACGTATGTTTTGTCACAATGTCACTTTTGCCATCAAAGAGATACTGTGTTGAGGAAGTTTGGATGGATGGACGGATAATTATCCTTCTAGCGTAATCCTTGATGACACGTTTGCTGGGTGCAGATGAAAACTGCTTCTTCTGCACAATAAATGCTTTACCAGCACAAACCTTTTTAGCACATTTGACACAAGTCGGAAGAGTGGGTTGTTTAAAAGTCAAACTACAGATAGCACGAACACTTCAGTGTTGTTTATGTGCTAAGAAGCCGGCCTGACTGTTAGGGATACAAGATTGAAAAGTCCGACACATCCATCCTCGGAGGCTCTTTAACCTTATTTCAGCCGCAGCTGGTCAGCAGCCAAACCATTCCAGGCGGATGCAGCTGCCTGGCCTGGTGTCCCCAGCTGCTTAGCAGTCCTGACTTCATGGTCAGGACTGCTAAGGGGAAATTGGGGCGATCGTGGCTCAAAGAGTTGGCAGTTCGTCTTGTAATCGGAAGGTTGCCGGTTCGAGCCCCGGCTCGGACAGTCTCGGTCGTTGTGTCCTTGGGCAAGACCCTTCACCTACTGGTGTTGACCAGAGGTGCTGATGGTGCAATATGGCAGCCTCGCCTCTGTCAGTCTGCCCCAAGGCAGCTGTGGCTACAACTGTAGCTTGCCTTCACCAGTGTATGAATGTGAGAGTGAATGAATAGTGGTATTGTTAAGCGCTTTGAGGGGTCAAGAAAAGCGCTATATAAAAATGCAATCCATTATAGTTCATACTTCTGTGAGATTGCCACCTCAAGCTTTTGCTTTCATTTTTTGAAACTATAGATTTAGATTTGCACAGTTCAGCAATTTTTGGGTAAATTCACAAGCAAAGTGAAAACAAGAAAAACAGCCGAGATGTGAGCTTCTGCAGTACCCTGGGCTGCCATTCCTTTTTATTTGGCTACATCAGGCCAGTAGGCATTTATATAAGTTGATGTATAATGCTGATGGTTTACTGCTGCTTCTGATTTTAGGCTGCTGTTCTAATCATGCCATAGGAATGACATTTTGTGACAGGAAATAAAAATCCCATGATTTAACAGACGTGCAGGACTCAGTACTAAACGCATAACTGAGATCAAAGCATGGCTGCTACATAACCAAGACAACTTGACAGTGAATATTTGATCTTTTTTAAATCAAAATCAAACCAGAAACCTACCTGTGGTGGATTGTGAGAGTTTATGTGTTTTTGTGTACCATTTGAATTGAGCCCTGTCGACTTATCTGTGGAACTGTGGCCCACTTACCTACTTCTTCAAAGGTCTAAGTCGCCGTAAGGCCTCTTGTGCCAAATCCATGAAGACCACTGGGCGTGAATTTGCCAAACTCTGTCCTACCTGCCATGCTTCAATCATGCCCGAATGAGCATGCACTTAACCCACTAGCAGAATAAAGGCCATTGTTGTATGGTGCTGGCTTACCTTACATCCACGTTTACTATCATGACTGAGTGAGTCTCCTGCTCTGCTCCAGTGATGCAGTCATTACTTTAAAAGCCACATTAATTCAGAATGATGTTAGTTTGTGAACTTATTGACTTAGTGCCAAATATGGGTTTGTGCAGGAAATTCAGAATGTGTGGAAGTAACACAATGTCTTTCATTGGGATCGTGATCACGGGGAATTTTCTTTGACAGTGACAGTAAAGCAAACAACCGACTGAATGTTTTGTTTTTATGGTTTGCAGCTATGACAACATCAGTGACACACTGAAAGCCAGACACTGCATGCTGACGGCTCCGTTGCCTCCCAGTCAGTCTGCTGATGCCCCACACCACAGGGAACACTTAAAGACAAACACACTCTGCGCCAGCCTCAGAGCGTTGTCCTTGTTCTCTCACATTATGTTTAATTCTCAAAGCGGTCGGTGTCAGCTTATGAATGTGTGGCCGGCCAAAACACAAATTTGTTACAAGGTTGAAACTCCAAGGAACACTGTTAGTCATTTGTCTCTCTTCCATCAGCATTATTCACCGTCTAAATCGAGTAAGATACTGGAGGAAACACGAGACTTGGAACACACTGTCATAGAGTTACAGAGACAGGGAATTTTAGCAGGCTCTTGGCATCTCTGCAAACCTTGACGCTTTAATCACATTCATGTGAGGGGAAATTTCTTCTGCCTTGTCAAGTTACTGCATTAGATGCCAAAAGAGCCACGGAAACTGCCACAGTGGAACTCAGCAGAGAATAGTGCTACTTGTGTTTAATTTTGCTTCAGTACACTGAAAAAAATATACACTCTGCTATCTTTTAAAAGCATCGTGCTTGATCATTATTCTCCTCTTTCTCCTGTGCATTCTATGATCATGCAGTGTGTTAGATATGCTTTTGTATTTGTAGGATTGCGTTTCTTCATGTTTCCATGCAAAAAAAGAAAAGATAGTCATGTCTGCACATCCCTGCAGGCAGACTTTTCCCTGTTGTAAATTATCCAATGTGAAACCTTTTGACTAGTCTGTTATCTGTTTATACAGATAAAATCTTCTCCTGTGGTTTTAATCCACACACAGAAATAGTGGCTGCCTTGGTAACAACTCAAACAAATAAACACACAATTACATTTTCTCATTTTCATTTTTCAGGCTTAGTCACTTGAGTCATTTGAGTTTGATTTTGTCTGTTGTGCCCTTAGTCGGTTTCTTTATCAGGAGCTCCTGGAAATTTCAGATGCTGCCCCAGTGAAGTGGCCCTTTGGCTGAAAACAGCCACGGCTTTAATTCACTGATGACAACCTGTTAGATGAGACCTGAGGACGTGGCTTGTTGGACTTCACTGTAGCCCACAGTGTGACTGACCTTGAAAGTCTTTTTCAGATTTGTGGAGTCTAAGAGCTCTTTTCTTCACCTCTCTCTTTTACACACACACACACACACGCACAACCACACACACACGCACCCACACACACACACACACACACACACACACACACACACACACACACACACACACAGGTTAGGCAGGTCGGTGTTATTTCTAATCCACTTGATGAAAGTTTTCACCAGTCCTTTCACCTCTCTGTGAAGCCAACGTCACCCCCATGCTGTACCAGGATAAAATAAAATACCAAACTGTCATTATTCTGTCCACTTTTTATTAGAAGGCTGTTTTACTCTGACATATGTAGTTCATGAGACTTACACGAGGCACAGTTATCAATATACTACAATGTCCTAACGGAACCAGTGTCCTAAATTTGACCCCATGGAGATTTGTGGAACATGTAGATATTTGGCCGTTACATAATTGCGTTCCTGTTTACTGACTTCGTTGACTCCTGCTTCCCTCGTTCGCCCTCTCGACTCAGCAGACCTGCCACCTGAAAGCTGCGCGTCTGCCGCGCTGCTGACACGATCTTGTCTCGTTTGTGCTGGCCTAAGTATTCTAAGCACCCTGAGGTGTCGCCGGTGAGGGGGCCAGACAAGCACTTGAAGAAACATCAGCATGATCTCGCTGGGAGTTATTTAAGCGCGCAAGTGCTGAACGGACAGCGCCAAAGTGGACATCTTTCAGGACACCTGTAATACCTGCTAGGCGCACACCTGTGTCCGCTCAAGTTAATCTAAGTATCAGTGCATCAGCTAGAAGGAATTATATTTTTGATTATTAGGTTAATTCTTACCTTTACAGACATAATATGTATGTGTGCATAAATACGGCGAGTGTTCTCTTTAACCAAATGTGTCCCGATCTCTTTCGTTCTCTTTTCAGTGTTATACTATAAACTCAGAGAAACAAAGCCTTCCATTAGTCTTAAGCCACAACCATGAGTGTGCTTGATTTCATTGTAAAATTTAAGATGACTCAAATACACATATATTACCTATGCATCAGGAGCCACTGCAGTACCACCTTTGGCTTTAATTCAACTCCTTCCTGCCTGACTGTCTGCTCAACACACACACACACACACACACACACACACACACACACACACACACACACACA